>NC_056731.1:634273933-634526433 GCF_019279795.1 Protopterus annectens
TATTTGTCAGGGACAAATTAAGTTTAGATAGATTCCAGAAGACCCATAAATAAAAATTCTTGAACATCAAATTACCCTAAATAAAACAAATTGTCAAATTTCCTTATTGCCTGTAATGGGTTACCTTCCATGCTACTGGTAGAACATAAAAAAATGTTTAACTGTGTTTACCATTACCCATACATAAAACTGCCTTTTGAGAGTGATTTCAGCTATCTGACCACACAAAAAAATGCACATCTAGATTCAAGGACTTTAAAAAGTCAGCCCTGTTATAACTATATCATGAGGTCACAACATACACTGAAATTCCACAAATTCCTTTCCTCCCCAAGATTATTATGGAAAATACAGTTGTGTAATTAAACTTACCCTAACAGCAGATGTTCTAATCACTGTTGCACTAGACTAAGTTATTATGGTTATATCCTGTTATGAATATGACCAGCTGGATAGCTTTTCAAAGACTAAGGAAACCTTATATACACCCTGTCAGGAGCTTGAGCAGAAGCCATATAAAAGGCAATTAGAGTGCCAAAAAACCTTAGAGCTTTCTTGCTCCAGGAAAATCAGCTACAGCACTGAAAGAAAAAGTGCTATGAGAGAATCACTCAACATTGACTTACATAACTATATACACAATGGTATATATAGCAGAACTGACCCTAACACTGCCAGGAAGTGGCTTGCTATGGTGAGAGTAACAAAAGGAAACAACAAGAGACAACCATCTGTAGACTGTCTGCTTTGACACTCCTTTTCCCTTACATTCATAGGAGACAGCTGCTCACATTTCTTGAAGGACTGAGGTCTTTCCAAGTCGTATCTGACCTTACATAAATAAAAGAAGGATATATTCTCAAAAAAACACTGTTCTTGTGGAAAATACGGTAAGGCTGACCAACCATAAGAGCCTGTCATTCAGATATTTCTCTAGCAGAAGTCATAAATCTGCGTAATGAAGTGGTTCATATGGAAGAAGAGTCAGCTTTTTAAGGACATAGTTAAGATTACAAGTGTAAGCCACACATTTTCTAGGTGGACAAGTATGTAAAACCCCTTTTAAAAACTGAATGACTTGAAGACAAGAATGGGGGGAATCTAAGGGCAGACAAGCAGAAATGGCTGACAAATGAATCTTGATAGGAGAGTAATAAAGGCCAGGGGATGTCAACTCACACAAGTAATAAGAACTAAAGGCAACTGGACCTTAAAACGGTCCTGGTTCTTGGTTTGGCTAGAAAATATTTTCACTTCTGTACATAATTTCCTAATTAACATTCTTTTTAGCTGCCCTTAGTACCTGCGACACGTTCTCAGAAAAAAGGTGCCAAAGTGTTTCCAGGTTGGAGTACACCAAACAGCTCACGCTGAAGATGCATGCATGCGTGCATGAGTGTGGTATGGAAGAACTTTTAGTTATGTACTTACCATAACTTTAGATGTACGGGATCCATCTCGCCTACATTCTGTACTGATGGGTTCGGAGCCGATCCTCGGCTCCGACTTGGCACGCTATACTATAGAACGAAGTCTCTTATTGGCTGAGCTATCCCACATCCCAGGATGCACCACCACTGCTTCCCCAGATCTTGTTTGTCCGCACACATGCACACACACCTAGACTGTTGATATAATATTGCCAGGTGCTTCAAGATGAAACAGCTAAACTCGAACCGTCCTGTCTCTTCTGATCTCCAAGGCAGGGGGAAGGAGGGTGGGTTATTAGGAATGTAGGCGAGATGGATCCCATACATCTGAAGTTATGGTAAGTACATAACTAAAAGATGTTATGTGATCATATCTTGCCTACATTCTGTACTGATGGGACAGCGTCCCTGGCACCTGATTCCTGGGTGGCTCACTGGAAAACACTCCTGAGAACTGTGGAACCGAAGGAAGCTCGCCCCTGAGATGCCACGTCCAATTTGTAATGAGAAATGAAGGTGTGAGGAGAAGACCATGTAGCCGCAGCACAAATGTCACTAATGTCAAGCTTAGAATGAAAAGCTGCCGAAGTAGCCATAGCCCTGGTAGAATGAGCTTTCACTGTAGTTGTAAGCTCTTTATTAGAAATAAAGTACGTATGACTGATACAGTCTCTGATCCACTTGGCAATAGTGACTTTCGTGACGGCTTTGCCCAATTTATTGTCCGAAAAGGACACAAACAACTGATCTGTTTTCCGTGTTTGGTGCGTCCTATCCAAACAGAAGCGCAATTGTCTGTGAACATCCAAGGTGTGAAAGATGTATTCCGCTCTATTCGAGTACTTTGGGAAGAAAACTGGAAGTTCCAAAGACTGTTGCAGACAAAACTAGAACAAACCTTAGGAACAAAGGATGGATTAGGTCTAAGGGATACTCTATCCTTATGAAAACCAGGTATGGTGGTTTGACACAAAGGGCTTGAAGTTCAAACTCTTCTGGCTGATGTAATTGCAACTAAGAACGCAGTCTTCCAAGAAAGAAATTTCAAGTCACAAGTTGCTGCCGGCTCAAAGGGGGAAGAGGTCAAAGCACGTAACACCACATTAAGGTCCCACGGTGGAGCGGGATGAGATATCAGGGGCCGAAGTAGCCCAGCACCTTTCATGAAGGCTTTACACAACTTATTGCTCATCAAAGGTGGTTCTATGCTCTCATGAAAATTGGAAATAGCTGCCAATTGAACCTTGATGGTAGAGACCGAAGAACCTTGATTGAACAGAGAAGCTAAAAACTTCAGAACCTCTGACACCGGGACAGTTATGGGATCTAATCCCCGGAGTTGGGCCCAACTAGCAAATCTCTTCCATTTGCTGTTATACATTTTCTTAGTAGAAGTCTTATGGGCCGAGGACAAGATATGTATGACTTCCGGGTCCAAAGCATGGTTCCTGACTATGGTCAGAAGAGGAGGAGCCAAGCTGTTAACCTCAACAAGTGGAAGGACTGATGAAGTTGTTCCGACTGATGGGTCAAACGATCCGGAACTTGGTCCAGGAACCATGGACCGTCCAGTGCATATTTCCGAAGAAAGGGAAACCAGACTTGACGAGGCCAGTATGGGGCAACTAAAATCATCTTGCTCTCCAAGCGAATCGCCTTCTGGATCACCTTGGGAAGAAGGGGAACCGGTGGAAAGGCGTATAGCAGGCCGGTGGGCCAAGCTTGGACTAGAGCGTCCTTGGGAATCTCCCCCGGAACTGGGGTGAGAGAGAAGAACTGTTGGCATTTCGTGTTGAGGAGGGTTGCGAAAAGGTCGGAACAAGGAGTTTCCCATCTTCTGAAAATCTGAATTGCCACTCTGTGGTTCAGAGACCACTCGTGAGGAGAGAGAATAGTTCTGCTCAGTCTGTCGGCTATCACATTGGATCTCCCTGGAATGTGTGTTGCTACCTGAAACGGCAATCGCCCAATCCCATACTTTCATAGCCTCTCTGCAAAGGGGGTAGGATCTGGTCCCTCCCTGCTTGTTCAGGTACCAGACTACTGACATGTTGTCGGACTGAATGGCAATCATGCCCAGGGGGAGGTAATCGTGTAGTGCTTGCAGCAATAGAAGCACCGCCCTCATTTCTAGTATGTTGATATGGAGGAGACTTTCGTCGGAATGCCACTTGCCTTGGACTGACCTGCCCAGGTAATGACCCCCCCCCCACCCCATCTGGGAGGCGTCCGTAGTCAAGGTGGCCACTGGAGGTGGTGGAATGAAAGGTCGCCCCTGATCCAGGTTGGAGGAAAGAAGCCACCAACGAAGGTCCTGTTTGCACGTCTCTGTGATCAGAATGAGGTGACAGAGGGAGATCCTGATAAGACCACTGGACTGACAGGAGCCACTGGAGAATCCTCATGTGTAACCTTGCCAAGGGGACTAGGAGAACGGTGGCCGACATGGAACCTAGCAGTTGTAGGACCATCCTGGCTGGGGCTCGGCATTTGAGGAGCAAGGCTCGAACTTGAGACTGTAATATTTGTATCCTCTCTGTAGGAAGATAGACCCGCATTTGCTTTGAGTCTATCTCTACTCTGATAAACCGTATGCACTGAGATGGCAGCAACAAAGACTTTGCCCAATTGAAGGTGATTCCTAGGGAGTTGCCTAGAGATATAGTGGCTGCTCGGTTTTGTAAGAGTAGACGCCTGGAGGTGGCAGTTAAGAGCCAGTCGTCTAGGTATAGGTTCATAGGTTCATACTAGGCTATCTGCCCAAGGGCATTTATAAGCCTAGCCCATAGTTATTTGGCTTTCGCCACCCCTTTAGTTTGAATAAAACTATGCCTATTATTTTGCTGTGCCTCTGTCAAGCAGCGACACTGAAGTAATCCCTGGGGTATATCTGCGATCCCCATCCATTGGTCAAGATTCCTCTTGAACAAGGCCAGCGAGGTGCTCTGCCTCACATGTACCGGGATTTTGTTCCACAGCATAGGGAGTCTCTGGGTGATGAATCTGTCCCTCCAGCATGTTCTATTAATAACCGTGTCAAGGTTTAAGTCTCCCGCCTTGTGGTTCTGAGGGATCTAGATTTTTGAGGTGAAGCATATTCATCAAATCAGGGTTTGACATGGCCTTATATGTCAGGCACAGGTCACCTCTGAGCAAGCGGTATGAGACTGAATAGAGCTGGAGTTCTTTCAGTCAGGCAGCATAAGACATATTTTTGAGACCCTTTATCCTTTTGGTGAGGAACTTTTGGGGCCTTTCCAGCTGCTGCAGGTGTTTGGTCAGATACATTCCGAATGGGGCATTGTACTCAATCATAGGTCTAATGAGTGATGAGTACAGGGGGGCGATGACCTCCCTTGATCTAGATGTGAATCCCTTCATGATCAGGTGGGCAATGTAGAAGGTTTTCCTAACTACTTTAGCAACATGAGTGTCAAACGAAAGGCTACTGTCAACCTGGGTCCCCAGATCCCTGATGACTTCTTCTGTGCTCAGTGGATTGCCACCTATATGGTAGCTAGGGATAACCTTGTTTTTCCCGAAGGGTATGACTATGCATTTCTTGGCATTTAACTTTAGGCCATGGCTCTGGCACCAGTTATCCGTTTCTGTGAGGGCCTTCTGAAGGATATCTGTGTCAGATGTGTTTTCGACTATGGCCCAGTTTGCAGTCATCTGCAAACTTTGTCAGCCATAACCTCCTGTGTTTGCTTGTACTTCAGAAAAGTAGATGCCGAACAAGAGTGGACCCAGGACTGACTGTGGGACACCACTTGTGACAGGCTTTGAGTCTGACATGGCTCCAGCAACTCTGACCCTGTGGGTTCTGTCACTTAGCCAGTTTGCAACCCATCTTGTGATGTATGGGTTTACATTCAAGCTGATGAGTTTTTGATGATACCTGAGTGGGTATTGTGTCAAGGCCTTTGCCAGGTCAAGGTAGGCTGTATGGACTGCCTTTCCTCATCAATGGCCTTGGTGACTGTCTCAAAAGTCAACCAAGTTTAAAAGGCATGATCTGCCTTTGACAAAGCCAAACTGGGTTGGATCAAAAGTCTGCAAGTTCCCTATGTCTTTATTTATGAGTTCCATTATGATCCTCTCCATGGCTTTGCAGATAAGGCTTGTCAAGCTAATGGGACGGTAATTTCCGGGGTCGGTGGAGGCACCGCCTTGTGAAGTGGGACCACAGTCGCCGTCGCCACTCCTTGGGTACGTATCCTGAGGTGAGGCTAAGATTAAACAGCTGTCCTAACTGCGGGTTTAATTCCTCATTGAGTTCATGGAGCACACAGCCGGGGATACCATCCGGTCCCATGGATGCTGTGTTTTTTGCTTTGGAGAGAGCAGTTCTCACCTGGGCGTTGGAGATGTTTGGGGGGCTACAATCCTCTGGTATAGATACCTCTCCTTTTGGGTGAGAGGAGGGGGAGAAGTTTGCACTGAACCTGTCAGCCAGTATGTTGGCAATGTGTGTAGGTTCAGTAATCTTCACATCATTATGAACTAATTCTGAGCATATCTGGGAGTTTCCTCCTAGGTTTCTAACATAGCTAAAGAAGGCCTTATGATTGTCTTTTGAATCCTTGGCGATTTTTCTCTCAAAATTTGCCTTGGATGATTTTATGAGAGCTCTTAGTTTTTTACTTATAATGATCAAGGGTGTCTTACCTTTCAAGGATTTTGCTCTATCTTGTAGTAGCTTCCTCCTTTTGTTGTAGAGCTTGTTTATGGCTGGGGTCCACCAGACTGGACGCCTGCCTTTGGTACAAAGAGTCTTAGTTTTGTTTGGGATTGCCTGATCCATGCAGTCCTGTAGGTGCTGGTAGAAGGCATTTGTAAGTGATTCAGCGGTTTGAGTAATGTTTACCACTGGCTCAGGGGCCTTAAAGGAGACCACACTAGTTTTAGAAGTGTGAAGTCGGCTTTGAGAAGTTTTCTCTGTGGTCTTTTTTGTTTCAGGTGGGGGCGGGACGAGGACCTCCAGCGAGATTAGCTTATGATCTGATCTCACCAGTGAGGGGTATACTTCCGGTGTTGAACATTGTGATCCCATGTTCGTGATGATGAGATCAAGTATGTTTTCTCCTCTTGTGGGGATGGTGACTAGTTGTTCCATGGCATTTGAGTTTATGAACTCCAGGAACCTTTGGGCTAGAGTGTTTGGGCTTGAGTAGTGTTCCCAGTCTATATTAGGGTAGTTGAAGTCACCTAGTATGATGGTGTTTGGAGATACATTTATCCCCTCCATTGTTTTCAGGAAGGCCATGTGAGGTTCCTGAGTTTGAGAGGGTGGCCTGTAACATGCTACAAATTGCAGAGCAGTCTTGCCTATGGTTAATTGCACCTGGATGGTCTCCGATGCATCAACCTTGAGGTGTGGGTGTCCTTTATGAATATGGACACCCCCCCTCCTTTCTTGGTGTTGTCCGGATTTGAGGTGAAACCTGCTAGTGCTGGGGTGCTCTCAGGAGCCTTGAACCAGGTTTCTGTCACAGCACAGACATCGATGTTCTCCATACTGAGAAGGGCCTGCATCTTGAGATTGAGACTTCTGGCATTGTTTTTACTTTTTGTGTTCTAAGGTGGTAGGTTTAGAATTTGAGCCAAAAGGCACTATGGGGGTGGCAAGAGCCTTTGCCAATATCCGGAAGCCTAGGGGTGACAGGTGCCTAGACTTCTCAGGTGAGCAGTCACCACCGCCAAACATTTGGTGAACACCCTGGGGGCTGTGAACTGGAAATGACCGCCTCCCAGGCTGAAGCTGTCTCCTGGATGCCTGATCTATCAGGATGTGATAATAGCGCCCCCTTCATGATTAGGTGGGCTATATAAAATGTTTTCTAACCACTTTGGCCACGTGGTTGTCAAATGAGAGATTGCTATCAACTTGGGTCCCCAGGTCCCTAATTACTTCTTCTGTACTTAATGGATTTCCACCTATGTGGTAATTTGTGGGCACTTTGTTTTTGCCAAAGGGGATGACTATACACTTTTGGCATTTAGCTTGAGCCATGGCACTGGCACCAGTTGTCTGTTTCTATGAGGCCCTTTTGGAGGATGCTTGTGTCGGCTGGAGAGTCGGTGTGCACCCAGTTTGCAGTCGTCTGCGAACTTGGTCAGCCACAGTCCTTCCGTGTTGGCCTGTACCTCCGAAATATATACCGAACAAGAGAGGTCCCAGGACTGAGCCTTGTGGGACACCACTTGTAACTGGTTTGGAGTCTGACATGGCTCCAGCAATTCTAACCATGTGGGTTCTGTCCTTGAGCCAGTTTGCAATCCATCTAGTGACATAGGGGTTTATATTTAAGCTGGTGAGCTTATCTATAATGCCGAGTGGGGTATTGTATCGAAGGCTTTTTGCGAGGTCCAGGTAGGCTGTGTGGACCACCTTCCCTCGATCAATGGCCTTGGTGACTGTTTCAAAGAAATCAACCAGGTTTAAGAGGCAGGATCTGCCCTTAACAAAGCCGAACTGGGTAGGATCCAGTGTTTGTAGGTCCCCAATATCTTTATTTATGAGGTCCATGATGATCCTTTCCATAGCTTTGCAGACCAAGCTAGTCAGGCTTATGGGGTGATAGTTTCCAGGATCCGTCGAGGCACCACCTTTATGGAGAGGGACCACTGTTGCTGTCACGCCACTCTTTGGGCACATATCCTGTAGTAAGGCTGAGATTGAACAGTAGTTTTATGTTTGGGTTTAGCTCTTCTTTGAGTTCATGTAGGGCGCCCGGGACACCATCTGGTCCCATTGATGCTGTGTTTTTGCTTTGGAGAGAGGCGGCTCTTACCTGAGCATCTGAGATGTCAGGGGCAGCACTCTGCTGGGATAGATATTTGCCCTTTTGGTGGGGAGGGAGAAGTTTGCTGAACCTGTCAGCTAGGATGTTGGCAATGTCTGTGGGTTCGGTGTATTTTTGTCATTTTGGACTAATTCTGAGCATATCTGGGAATTACCACCCAGGTTCCTAACATAACTAAAGAAAGCCTTGTGATTATCCTTAGTATCCTGTGCAATTTTCTCTCGAAGCTGGCCTTAGACAATTTTATGTGTGCCCGTAGTTTTTTGCTAATACTGATCAGTGATGCCTTCCCTTTTTGGGATTTTGCTTTTTCATTTAGTAGCTTCCTCCTTCTATTGTATAGTTTGTTTTATGGCTGGGGTCCACCAGACAGGGCGTCTGCCTTTGGAGGATTGGGTCTTGGTTTTATTTGGGATCATGATCCATGCATTCCTGAAGGTGTTCATAGAATGCGTTTATAAAGGATTCTGCGGTCTGGGCTGTATTTTCCACAGGCCGGGGCTTTGAAGGATTCCACCTCAATTTTGAGGAGTGTAAAATTTGCTTTAGAGAAGTTTTTCACTGTGGTTTTCTGGGCAGGGGTGGGGTCGGGATGTGAATATCCAGTGAGATTAGTTTATGGTCTGATCTTACCAGTGAGGGACACACTTCTGGTCTGGAGCATAGAGTCCCCATGTTGGTGATGATCAGGTCCAGTATGTTTTCCCCTCTTGTGGGAGTGGTAACAAGTTGTTCCATAGCATTTGAGTTTATAAATTCTAGGAACCTTTGGGCTAGGATGTCGGAGCTAGAGTAATGCTCCCAGTCTATGTTTGGGTAGTTGAAGTCGCCCAATATAATGGTGTTTGGAGAGACCTTCATATTTTCCAGTGTTCTCAGGAAGGCCGAGTGGGGTTCCTGGGTTTGGGAGGGGTGGTCTGTAGCAGGCTATAAACTGGAAGGCAGTTTTACCCACTGTTAGTTGCACATGGATAGTCTCTGATGCTTAGGTGCTTTGCCACCAACCTGGAGGTGTGGGTATCTTTGATGAATATTGATACTCCCCTCCTTTTTGTGGTTCGGTCAAGTTTTGGGGCGAAAGCATGGTATGAGGTAAAACCTGGTAGTGCTGGGGTGCTCTCGGGAGCCCTGAACCAGGTTTCTGTTACTGCACAGATATCGATGTTCTCCATGCTAAGGAGAGTTTGATGCGTGCATCTTGAGGTTTAGACTTCTGGCGTTGAGTAGCATTACTCTTAGTTTCTTATCCTTGTGATACCTATGGAGGTGGGTTTGTCTTTTGAGCCTTGCCTAAAAAGGCACTATGGGGTAGCAAGAGCCTTTGCCAATATCCGAAAGCCCAGGGTGACAGGTGCAAGCCGTCCCTAGCGATCGTGGCTTGTCGAGCATATCATCCCAAGCTGACAGGCATTGGATCCCCTTTGAATGACACCAGTACTTAAGCCAATTGTTGAAATTGATCATCTTGTCTTCATATTGTGGCATCATTCTTGGTGAGGGTAAGATGCTACTCAAGGTCAGGGTCATACCGGCCTGGGCTACATGCTCAGAGAGCTCCTTTATGTCTCTTTTCATGTAGTCCAGGGAGTGCGTCTCAGGTCATTCACACCAGCATGGACAATGACTGAGTCATATTTGTACTTGCCTTGGGTGACCTGAGTGCTTGTGTTATGTGGCGGATCCTAGCACCCGACAGGCTGCTCACGTGACCCTCTCCTTGTTCAGCCTGGTGGCGGGGCGTCAGTGTGCCTGGCGATAGAGTCACCTATTACAAGTGTATCAGGTGTGTTGTTTAGTCTTAAGGGCTGTGACTGTTTGGCACACTGGCTTTGTGAGATATGTGTTGCACGTGTTTTGTTTTGGGGTAGCGGCTGCTTGGGTGTCTGCTTTGGAGGTCTCTGCTGCTTGGCAGATCTTTATTTAGAGCCTCAGTATGTTTTGTGTGATTATGTGTTTGGTTTGCTGTCGTGGTAGGTCTATGTGAGACTGGAATTGTAGTGAGTATGGTTTCCTTCTCCTCCTGACTGGTTATGCCAGTACTGAGTTGAGAGAGCTTAGCCTCCAGTTTGGCTATATGGTTGCATCTCTCACATGTGTTGCCAGGAAGTGGCTTGCTATGGTGAGAGTAACAAAAGGAAACAACAAGAGACAACCATCTGTAGACTGTCTGCTTTGACACTCGTCCTTTTCCCTTACATTCATAGGAGACAGCTGCTCACATTACTTGAAGGACTGAGGTCTTTCCAAGTCGTATCTGACCTTACATAAATAAAAGAAGGATATATTCTCAAAAAAACACTGTTCTTGTGGAAAATAAGGTAAGGCTGACCAACCATAAGAGCCTGTCATTCAGATATTTCTCTAGCAGAAGTCATAAATCTGCGTAATGAAGTGGTTCATATGGAAGAAGAGTCAGCTTTTTAAGGACATAGTTAAGATTACAAGTGTAAGCCACACATTTTCTAGGTGGACAAGTATGTAAAATCCCTTTTAAAAACTGAATGACTTGAAGACAAGAATGGGGGGGCAGACAAGCAGAAATGGCTGACAAATGAATCTTGATAGGAGAGTAATAAAGGCCAGGGGATGTCAACTCACACAAGTAATAAGAACTAAAGGCAACTGGACCTTAAAACGGTCCTGGTTCTTGGTTTGGCTAGAAAATATTTTCACTTCTGTACATAATTTCCTAATTAACATTCTTTTTAGCTGCCCTTAGTACCTGCGACACGTTCTCAGAAAAAAAGGTGCCAAAGTGTTTCCAAGTTGGAGTACACCAAACAGCTCACGCTGAAGATGCATGCATGCGTGCATGAGTGTGGTATGGAAGAACAGATGTTGCATGGCTAGCTATCTAGTGCTGTGAACACTGACTCTAGATGATTGTCACTGATGAATAGGCACCCAGACCCGATGTGCAAAAATGGGAAAAACGGGTTGTGGATGGGCAGATATATAGACAGACCGATGGATGGAGACAATCCCTGTCTTGTATGAGTAAATCCAGTCTGTGAAGAAGTTTATGGCAGTTGCCCTTGGCCAGTTTCAAAAGAAGGGGGATCAGCTGCTGCCTGGGCTGAAGGAAATCGCTGTCACAATCTATGAAGTATCTACCTGAATCTTTAGAAAAAGCCTGAGTATGAGAGGAAAGGGAAGAAAAGCATGGAGAAACATTTCCACCCACAGGAATGGGAAGGCATCTGTCTTCCAGGCCTGTCTGCAAGATGTCCTGCAAATAATTTAACTGTCTGTTTTAAAATAAGGTACACAAATCTACTTGAGGTGTTCCCCACAGCTGGATCAATTCCTGGAAGACCCTCAAGTGTAGTTTCCATTTGTGAGGGTCTGTCCTGGTCCTTCTTAGCTTGTCTGCTACAATGTTTTGCTCTGATAGAATGTATAAAGCCTACAGAGTCAAACTAGAGCTGGGATGCTTCCTCTCAAGACATCACAGCAAGTCTGCAAAGACAGTAAGATTAGGTACCCCTGTTTATGTACCATGTAAATGTGGTATTGTCAGTAATAACTTTTAGAGATCCTGGAGACCAAACATGAATAAAGGCTTTCACAGCATTTTTAATACCATCATCTATTTGACACGGATGTGCTTCTGTCTTATTTGGTACACAGACCTTGGACTTTCACTCCTCTTGACACAGACCCCCCACCCACTCTCCCAGCAATGTCTGAAGCATCTGCTGTAACAGACTGATGAGGGTGGCAGAAGTGAAAATGGGAGAACTGGACTGAGAAAAAACTGGTTCACCTACCACAGTACAAACAATAAGACTGGAATCTGAAAACATAAGAAGTGTTAATGTTCAATTCAGTCTTTTATGAGGTACCATCAAATTTCCGGGTTCCTATTATATGACCGAAGATGCATTATATCGAATGCGTCTTGGTCGAACTTAAAACAACGAAAACGCAAAATAGCAAAGTGGCTTTTAAGCAAATTTTTTCCCAAGGAAAGAATTTGCTTGGCCGCTTCCGTTACTTTGCTGGAGTTGGTATATTTAAGTAGGGCGGGGGGGGGGGGCTTAAACCCCCACTTTATGTATTATTTCAATTTTTTTTTTTGAACAGCAATTTTTTTTTCCCTTGGAAAAAAAAATTGCTGTTCTGAGCTTTCGAGATTGTAAGCTTTCACTTACATGGGTTCAATTATTCATCGTTCACTTTTTTAAGTGTTCGATGATATAATATAGACCTGAATTTTCCTCATATGAAGTTTGGCCAAGGGAATCATGAGAATTTTAGGCCATGTATCCCAGAATTCTGAGAAATTTCTTGGCAGATAGCACTGATTAGTTGGAAAAGCTCAAGAAGAAGAGCAACTCTTAGTACATCCCTACTTTGGCCAGAGGAAGAAAAATTCTTCCCAGGATAGAATATAAAAGTCATCCCAGCAAAACTATTCTGTGAGAAAAGATGACAGAAAATTTTTTGTAAATTCACTTGAAACCCCAGACTAAAGAGTTTCTGAACACATCAAGAACTCTTGACAACTGAAAAAGGAGTGCTTGAATATAAGACAATCATCTAAACATGGAAAAAATGTCAATACACTGACGTCTTCAATAAGCAATTACTGGAACCAGGCACTTTGTGAATACCCTTAGAGTAGTAAATAGTCCAAACATTAAGACAGAGAACTGATAGTATAAGCCAGGTACAGAAAATATTAAGAAATGCCTGCAATGTTTGCCAATGGGAATGTGATAGCAGACAGTTTTAAGTCTAGCTTTACCATTAAAGCTAGTAAGGGGATAAGAGGTAACAGGGTCTGCAGGGTTAACATTTTTTATTAGGATTTAAGCACATGAAAACACAAATAACACAATTTAAATAGAAATATAAATCAAAAGATCTCAAACTCAAAAGACAAACCCACCGCCGTAAATAGCACAAGTAACAAAAAAACTGAGGGTAATGCTACTCAATTCCAGAAGTGTAAACCTCAAAATGCACGCACTCGAGGCACTCCTCAGTATGGAGAAAATCGATATATGTGCAGTAACAGAAACCTGGTTTAAGGCTCCAGAGAGCACCCCAGCACTACCAGGCTACAACTCATACCATACATTTCGGCCACAGAACCCAAACAGAAACACAAAAGGGGGGGTGTATCCATATTCATCAAGGATACCCACACCTCCAGGTTAGTGGCATAGTACAATGCTTCAGAGATCATCCACATGCAACTAACAATGGGCACAACTGCAATTCAAATTGTAGCTTGCTACAGATCACCCACCATGTCCCAGGACCCCCATTCCGCGTTTCTGTAAACACTGGTAAACATAAAGGTCTTACCAAACACCCTAATATTGGGTGATTTCAATTACCCAAACATTAACTGGGAGAACTACTCAAGTACTAACTCCCTTGCCCAACTTTTCCTAGAATTTATAAACTGAAAACGCCCTGGTTCAACTGGTCAATACTCCCAACAGAGGTGACAACATATTGGACCTGGTCATCACCAACATGGGCGACAGGTGTTCCACACCAGAGGTCAATTACTCGCTGGTTAGGTCTGACCATAAACAAATCACTTTGGATATCCATATTCTGCCCTCACCCTCAGACAAGAAAACCACCGTGAAAAACTTTTCAAAAGCAAACTTCACGTTACTTAAGACAGAGGTAGAAAGTTTCAAAGACCCCATGCTGAAGGATAACGCTGTCCAAGCTGCAAAATCCTTTACTAAAGCATTCTATGGGCAGCTACAAGAATGAATGGATTGTGCCATCCCAAGCAAAACCAAGACTCACTCCTCCAAGAAAAGGAAACTAGTCTGGTGGACTCCTGCCATAAACAAGCTATGCAACAGAAGGAGGAAACTAGTACAGAAAAGAGTAAAATCCCAAGAAGGGAAGACATCCCTGATCAGTATCAGCAAGAAACTACGATCCCTCATAAAATCATCCAAGGCGAGCTTTGAAAGAAAAATTGCCAAGGACACCAAAGATAACCACAAGGCATTCTTTAGCTATGTCAAGAATCTAAGTGGCAATGCTCAGATCTAGTCAGAGTTAGTGCAGAATGGCACAAAATACACTGAACCGACCGATATCGTCAACATCCTGGCAGACAGGTTCAGCACAAACTTCACCCCACCCCACCCCCATCCCCAAAAGGGCTCATAACCATACCAGAAGAATGTAGAGTCCCTAAAATCACAGACACTCAGGTTAAAACAGCCCTCTCCAAACCCAAAAACACAGCATCAATGGAACCGGATGGTGTCCCAGGGTGCGTCCTACACGAGCTCAAAGACCAACTAACCCCTCACCTATACACACTGTTCAAACTCAGCCTCTCCACAGGCTACATACCCATAGAGTGGCGCACAGCAACAGTTATTCCGCTCCACAAAGGTGGAGCCACAACAGACCCTGGGAACTATTGCCCTATAAGCCTGACTAGCTTGGTCTGCAAGGCTATGGAGTGCATCATCATGGAACTCATTAACAGAGACATTGGGAACCTCCAAACAGTGGACCCTACCCAGTTTGGCTTTGTTAAGGGCAGATCAAGCCTCCTAAACCTGGTGGACTTCTTTGAGACAGTTACCAAGGCTATAGACGAGGGAAAGGTGGTACACACAGCCTACCTAGACCTCGCTACGTCCTTCGACACCATTCCCCATTCTGGTATTATAGACAAGCTCACTAGCCTGAACATAAACCCCTATGTCACAAGATGGGTTGCCAACTGGCTCATGTACAGAACCTACATGGTGAGAGTTGCCGGAGCTAGGTCCGATTCTAAACCGGTTAAAAGTGGTGTTCCCCAGGGCTCAGTCCTAGGACCCCTCCTGTTCGGCATATACTTCTCAGAGGTACAGGCAAGCACAGGAGGACTATGGCTGACCAAGTTCACAGATGACTGCAAACTAGGGGCTATAATTGACTCTCCAGCTGACACAGACATCCTCCAAAAGGGTCTCACTAAGACGGATACCTGGTGTCAAAATCATGGCCTCAAGCTAAACGCCAAAAAGTGCATAGTCATCCCCTTTGGAAAAAACAAAGTACCCACAAACTATCACATAGGTGGTAGTCCCCTAAATATGGAAGAAATAATAAGGGATCTGGGGACCCAAGTAGATAGTAATCTCACCTTTGATAATCACATTGCCAAAGTGGTTAGAAAATCCTTCTATGTGGCCCACCTAATCACAAAAGGGTTCGCATCCAGATCAAGAGAGATCATTGCGCCCCTCTACTCATCACTCATCAGACCCATCATAGAGTACAATGCCCCATTTGGGATGTACCTTACAAGACACCTGCAACAGCTGGAAAGACCACAGAAGTACATCACCAAGAGGATCACTGGCCTCAAACAAATGCTCTATGCAGCTCGACTGAAGAAACTTCAGTTGTACTCGGTTGCATCCCGCCTACTCAGAGGTGATCTCTGCCTGACATACAAGGGCATGTCCAACCCAGAATTGATGGACATGCTCCACCTAAAGAAAACCTTATCCCCTCGAGCCACACACTCTAGGGATCTAAACCTCACCACAACAATAAATAGGACATGCTGGAGGGATAGATTCCTGTCCCAGAGACTTCCCATGCTTTGGAACAAGATCCCAATTTACATTAGGCAGAGCTCCTCACTAACTCTTCAAAAGAAACCTTGACGAGTGGATGGGAAATAGAAAGTTTACCTCGGGGATCACTTCAGTGGCTCTGCTGGACAGAGGCACAGGGAACTAATCTAAGGGGGCAGCGAAAGCCAACACATTCTGGCTAGGCTTATAAATGCCTTCGGGAAGATAGCCTAGTACCAACCTATGAACCTAAATGTGTAAAAAAATTGATTCGAAAAACACAAAAATACAACTATTTACAAGAGTGTCTACTTAAACAATGAGAGTTCTAATAAATTTCATTTGTTAACAAATTATTATGTGGAATGTTTCCCCCAAAAGGAGATTATCTGTCCAGCCTTGAAGAATCATTAGCTGACTGAAAGTTCCACCAAGCCCAACAAACGAGTGCACTTTGGTGGCAAGAATGCTCTGATGTTTTGGTGCTCTGTCTTTATATATGTAGGTCTGCTCTAGCTCCTGACAGTGAGTGTGGGGTGCCCCTTAAGCTTTGAAAAGCTGGCCAATTGACTGTTATGGGACTGGGACACAAATAACGTAGACTACTGTAACAATGATCTACTGATAAATGTCTGGTGTGTTACATGAAAAGTATAGCAAATAATTTCTAAATTTCTTTGGTGACAGATGATCTACACAAAAGTTTACTTAAAGATGTAATAAAAATAAACAGATAAAGCACTGGGTTTCAGAACACCATAGCCTAGGATGATGACAGATCCTGTAGCATGTATTTTAAAGTGGATTACTCAAAAATAACATAAGTAATGTGACACTTATTGAGGAAGTGCTCATATGATCCTTTTCATGCTCTTGATATTTTATTCCTGCCTTCATCTCACATCATAGGAAATTGTAGCAGTTTCCCTATACATGATTGAGACATGTTGATCAGGGTTTAACAGTCCAAACACAAATGGCTTAAGTTACCTTTTCCTTGAAGACTGACGGCTAGATATTCAGCCACTGAGGATCACTGTGTCTAAGATGTTGTGCACTTTAATGCAGCATTCTCCATTTTCCACTACTGAGTGACCACAAATTTAGTATATGCACATTTGGAGGATGTTGGGGCTTGCCAGCTACCTGCAAGATGCAGGGGGATAGTCCCCTAAAAAAATACTTATTTCAACCTTTATGGGTGGGCTGTCAGAGTACTGTGTTCTCAATCAGTTGTGAACAAGCAATAATTTTTTTGAACTATGTGGCTCATTCACACAACAAGCTATTTTACAAAACAACAAAGTGATATTTGTATCATTCAAGTCTGAGGGCTTATTTTTGCTGAAATAGAATCCTTAAAAGTTTAAGTACTGGCACCATCACTTAACTAATGGAAGATACAATTTAAATAGTGGTTACATTTTTGTTTTATTCTGTATCACCAAAGGGCTGCAAAAGTATTCATACTTCAATGCAGAAAAATGCAACATATACTAAAGAAAGTGGAAATTACGCAGTATAGGTACAGTACAAGACAGTGAAGGAGGGAAGGAGAGTCACAGAGAGACAGTGACAAAAAAAGAAGTTATGTTCTTACCATAACGTTCCATGTGAGTTGTTCATCTCGCCTTTTTGTTCTTACATGTGGGTTCGGAGCCGATCCCTCGGCTCTGAGTCGGCCGCTTTTCCCGCTTTTCAAGCTCAAACTCTCAGAGAAGCTCGAGACCCAGTATATACCCCATGATGCTCTACTGTAAACCCCAGATCTAGTACGCTGCACCCAAAGACAGCCTAAAAAAATAAGCACTGCAGTACCTACCCAGCTAGGAACCTATAGATTTGAAGAAAGGAAAAACAGTCTGTCTTAGGAAGACAGGCTGACAAAACCAACCAATCCACCAAGACAACCATCTTTCTCACCAGGAGGGGGAAGGTGGGAGGGAATGTAAGAACAAAAAGGCGAGATGAACAACTCACATGGAACGTTATGGTAAGAACATAACTTCTTTATGTGAAGTTGTTCTACCTCACCATTTTGTTCTTACACATGGGTAGCATCCCAAGCACCCTAATCCTGGGTGGCAAAAGGGAGAACATTCCTGAGCACAGTGGAACCAAAGGAAGCCCTGTCCCTGGAGGCCCTGTCCACTTTGTAATGAGTGATAAACGTGTGAGGTTTGGACCAAGTAGCAGCTACACAGATGACATCCAAGGGTAAATGAGCTGCATGAGCTAATGATGTAGAAAAAGCCCGGGTAGAATGGGCTTTGACATTAGTCGGTAATGGCTGGTTAGTGGAGGAATAAATGAATTTAATGCAATCAGAAAGCCACTTAGATAATGTGACTTTTGATACCGCAGAACCTTTCTTGTTCTCTGCGTAAGAGACAAAGAGTTCATCAGATTGCCTGAAGTCTTTCGTTCTGTCCAAGTAGAATCTCAATTGTCTGTGAACATCAAGCTTGTGTAACATATATTCCAGTCTGTTGGTATGGTGTCTAAAAAAAGTTGGGAGCTCAATGGACTGATTTAGGGTAGTTTCTGAACAGACCTTAAGAAGAAAGGTAGGATTTATCCTGAGGGACACTCTATCAGGGTGGAAGATCAAATATGGGGGCCTGGAAGATAAAGCTTGGAGTTCAGAGACCCTACGCGCAGATGTAATGGCTACCAGAAATATTGTTTTCCAAGACAGAAACTTCAAATCACAAGACGACGTGGGTTTGAAGGGGGTAAGCATCAACTGGGATAAAACAAGATTCAAATTCCAGGGAGAGACAGGGTGTCTGATAGGTGGTCTGAGATGGTGGGTCCCTTTCAAAAAGGCCTTACATAGTCTGTGGGACATGATGTTAGATCCGTTAAACCCTACATGAAAGTTGGAAATGGCAGCCAATTGAACCCTTATGGTGGCAGCTGCTGCGCCATCATACAACAAGGAAGACAAAAACTCTAATATGGTATGAATAGGCGCAACATATGGGTCAATGTTGTGGTGAGAAGCCCAGTGAACAAATCGTTTCCATTTGCTATTATATAGCTTCCTGGTTGACAGTTTATGAGAGGAAACTATAATATGTTGGACCGCGGGAGACAAATCTTGAGACCTGGCTAATATGGGAATTGGAGCAGCCAAGCTGTCAGTTTTAGGGAGATGAGGGAGGGATGAAGAACTCCCGATGAATGAGTCAGAAGGTCTGGCACTGGGTCCAGAACCCATGGTTCTTCCACTTGATACTTCTGTAGGAAGGGGAACCAAATCTGATGAGGCCAAGATGGGGCTATCAGAATAACAGTCCTTCCCAGGCTTTTGGCTTTCTGTATGAATTTGGGAATTGGTGGGAAGGCATACAGGAGGCCCGGGGGCCAATCATGCACAAGCGCGTCCCTCGGGTTGCTCCCCGGTGGGGGATAAAGGGCAAATAGCTTCTGCATTTGGCATTCATCGGAGATGCAAACAGATCGCAGCAAGGCTGGCCCCACCTGCGGAAAATCTTGTCCGCCACCTGTTGTTTGAGGGACCACTCATGAGGCAACAGGATGGCCCTGCTCAGTTTGCACGCTATCACATTGGATGACCCCGGGATGTGCATTGCTATCAGAAAGCGCCTGGTGGATACAGCCCACTGCCAAATTCTTAGGGCCTCTCGGCATAAGGGATACGATCTGGTTCCCCCTTGCTTGTTGATGTACCAGACTACTGACATGTTGTCCATCTGAATTGCAATTGTCCCTGGAGGAAGACAGTCGTGAAAGTGTTGCAATGCCAGGAACACCGCTCTCAACTCCAGGACATTTATATGCAAATGTGATTCCATGCTTGACCAAGTACCTTGGACAGTCTTTCCCTGAAATAGCCCCCCCCACCCTATCAGGGAAGCATCCGTGGTCACTGTGGCTGTGGGTTGGGGAAGAACAAGGGGATGTCCGAGTACTATCTTTTCACTGTTCAGCCACCAACTGAGATCCTTCTTGCAAAGATTTGTTAACAGAATCTCGTGCGACATGGGCAGTTGTTGGTAAGACTATTGTGTGAAGAGCAATCACTGGAGTATCCGCATGCACCCCAACGGGACTGCTATTAGCGTGGCTGCCATTGTGCCTAATAGCTTCAGTATCTGGGATGCAGGAGCTTTGTTTTGGGTCAACAGACTGGACAATTGACTTCTTAGAGATAAGATTCTTGTTTGAGGCAACCTGATCCTCAAATCAACAGTGTCTAGCTCTGCTCCTATAAAGGTAATATGCTGCGAGGGCAATAACGCAGATTTTTCGAAGTTTAAGGTTATGCCCAACTGGGAACACAGGTTGATAGTGTAGTCTCTTGCCTGAATTAGTTGATGCCTGGAGATGGCGGTGAGGAGGCAGTCATCCAGATATGGAAACACCCAGAATCCTAAGCATGTCAGGTGAGCTGTGACCACTGCCATACATTTGGTGAACACTCTGGGGGCTGTGGTGAGACCAAAGGGCAGGACTCTGAACTGGTAATGACTAGCCCCCAGCTGGAAACGCAAGTGATCTCTGGATGATCTGGCCATTTTGATGTGGTAGTAAGCATCCTTGAGATCTATAGAGCACATCCAATCACCTGTTTCTAGGAACGGAAGTATCGACTGAAGCGTGACCATCCGGAACTTTTCCTTCTTGATGAAGGTGTTGAGTTTGCTGAGGTCTAATATGGGCCTCCAGTCCCCGGTTTTCTTTGGAACTAAACAGAACCTTGAGTAAGTTCCGGATCCTATCTGATCCGCCGGGACTGGCTGGATGACTCTTGTCTATCAGATTTTGAATCTCTATGGCTGCTAGTTTTTGCAGACTGGTGGAACGTCTGGAATACTTGTACACATGGGAGGGAATTTTGTAAAGGGGATGTAGTAACCTCTGGAAATGATGCTTTTTACCCAAGAATCCGTTGTAATGTTTAGCCAGGCGTTTGGGTATAAAGCCAAGCGACCCCCGACTGCCTCCAGAGAAGGACAGCCGGGCTTCCTTTCAGGAACGCTGATAGGGCTTACCAGAGAACTGCTCCCTGTCACCCTGATTTTGCGGACCCCCTCTGCCGTTTGGACGGCGTCTTCCATTTTTACCCCCTCCTCTGCTTCTAGAGGGGGTATCCGTAGGTGTGTTCTGGAAAGCTCCTTGGGGCTTTCGAAACCACATTTTTCCACTTCATTGCCCTTTGGGGTACGGTCTAGTTGGAGTGGAAAAACGGACTCCTACAGCAGACAGAGTCTTTCCTTCTTGTTCACACCTAGTAAGCGTCTCCTTAACTTTAGGCCCGAACAAAGTGGAACCATCGAATGGGGTACTGACAAAGGAAGACTTGAAGGCTTCCGCAAAGGAGCAAAAGCGCATCCAGGACGGTCTCCGAAGAGCTATCGCTGAACCTGCCACCCTACTCAATCCATCAGCAGCATAAGAAATGAGCCGCATGGATGAGTTGACTATAGAATTGAGGGTGTTGAGTTGTGCAGTCACTTTCTCAGAAACTGCATCAGCTGTGTTACCCTGTAGAGTATCTCCCAGCTCTTTAAGGAGATCTCGTTGAAGGCGGGTAAAATGGGTCAGGTAGTTGAGCAATCTCATGGAAAAAGCCGCAGAACTAAATATGCATTTCCCATACCTGTCCATCGCCCTAGAATCCCTATTAGGAGGATGGACAGAAGAAGACGTTTCCGACATCTCTTTCTTGGTGGTTGCCGCCACCACCATGGCATCAACTGGGACTCCCTTGGTAAGAAAGGCCTTGTCAGCAGGGGAAATAATGAACTTGTTGGGCCTCCGAGGGACCGGTTCCACTGAATCAGGGGACTTCCACGCCCTTCGAGCAACTACATCCATTAGTTCGTCGAAGGGAGGAGTAACCCAGGAGGTGGATGGTTGAGACCCAAAGGCCTTCAGGAGTACCGACTCATCCTCAGTAGAGGCAAGGGACTGCCAATCACCCCTCTGCCTTAAGATCTCCAACATGTCTGCAAATGAGACATCCTCTGAGGGGGATTGTGGGGACCCTTCTGATTCCTCCAAGCCGGTATCCGATGTCAGGGATTCCTGTGGGGAATCCAAGTGCCTCCTCTTGCACAGTCTCTTCCTAGGTACTTCATCGGTGGGAGCGTCTGGTGAAGTCCCTGTAGAGGAGGGGCCACTCAATGGGGATACCTGAGGCTCTGGGTCTCGATGCTTGGTAGGGACCTGTGGGGAAGAGACTCTTTAAGGGGAGGTAGTGGTCTTAGAAGACATGACCTTCCTCATGGCATCGAAGGCACCAGAATCCCGGTCCGAGAAGTCTGTCGGCTCTGAAGAGGCAGGCAGCCCTCCTCGGGCCGAGACCTCGCGCTCCAATCCAGAGGACAGAGCCGAACCCACCTGCGCCGAAGCCCTGAGGGGAAGGGTCGGAACCGAAGTCTCAGTCCGACTCTCCACCACGGAGCCAGCGAGGGAGTGTCGGCTCCGAGACTCCCCGGTTGGAACCGAGGAGGTCAAGGTCGACGGAGCCGAGGGAGCTGGATCAAACCTCGGCTCCAAGGGCTCTACCAACATCGGTTCTCTCTACCCCGGCTCCGAGAGTTCGACTGGCTTCGGAGGAGGAGGAGTAGAAAGTAGGACTGGAATTTCAGGCTTCGAAGCAGAGTGGCTCGAAGCGGAAAGCATTTTGGCCAGGGCCGGGTTCTCTAGCAATCTGAAAAAGAAAGCTCGAATGCTTGGTAATACGTAATACACTTTATTCCACTGAGACTCCTGTTCCTTCGAACACATTAACGCTGCACAGAAATATATCCTGCGTTTTCGTTTCAAGTGACTTCCTCAGATGAAGAAAACTGAATGCATACCTAGTAAATACACAATAATATATACCCTCACAATCAATTATCTAATAATTAATTAATAGTTCAATTAAATGTTTTAATTCATTAAACTTAAAAAATGCTTCATAAAATATATTAAATAACCATTAACTGTTAAAAATTGATGCTTCAAAAAATACAAATATGTCATATAAATACTTTCCTATAAAAACATATTTCATCCATACTACATTCATTTTAATAACAATATACAATACTTTAAAAAACATTTAAGAATATGACTGAAAATTCTATATGGACAATAGCACCCTCTTGTGTTAGGAAAAGGATTTATTTATTCAACAGACCAAACAAAATAATCCCTCCATTAATTCATATTTTTTTATTTTGTGTTATGTACCATTCAAACAAACTAAGGGGGGCAAATATTTTTCCAGAACCTAAATGAAAGGTAAATAAGACCTACAATTTTGCTGCTCTCAGCTTTAGGACTGGGGCAAGGGAAACTGCATCATTCAATCCTGGAAACTTGTTGGCTTCCAATGATAATTGCCACAATAATTCTTTGTATTCTACAGACGTTTCCCATAAACCGCCCCTTACATTCTTTTCTACCACTTCCAAAATAAAAAAGCTAAACTTAGCTTCCTGACAGCTTCTTTTGTGCTTATACAGGGCATTGTTAATGCATTTAGTCCTAATCTCATAGTTATGCTGGTATATTCTATTTTTCAACTTCCTTTCGGATTTACCCACATAAAATGCATCACAGTGATCACACAATGCTAAGTATACTATTCCACTAGTGTCACAGTTCGCATAATATCTACTCTGGATCAATCTGTCTCTACAACTAATAAAGATAATCTCCTTTGTACATATATATGGGCATTGGGAACGTCGCCCGCATTTAAAAGTTTAAAAATTCTCTAGCAATCTCTTAACCACGCGGTCCAGGTCCACATCAGATAACCTCGAAGAATGGGTCGAGGGATGGGTCGAAGGAGCCGAAGATGGCACTGATTGAAGAATCGGAGACTGAGGAGTCTCCAACACCGGATCCACAACTGGGTTCCAAGGTAAAGGATCGGTACATGGCTCCAAGGGCTGTGGAGCCAATGATCGAAGCATACTAGAGGACTTGGGCTCCAAGGACCCCTTGGACGACTTCGACCCCTTCGAAGCCTTGGAAGACAGGTTGGTCTTGACAAGCGCAGCCTGAAAATCAGGCTTCAGTAGCCCCCTATCCACCAGCTTCCTGCGCCTTTCCAGAAGAACCCTGGCGCTAAAGGAGTGGCAGATAGAGTATACTTCCTGCAAATGAACAGATCCCAAACAGTACACACACGTGGAGTGGTTGTCCGTCACAGACATTTTTTGGCCACACTCACACCTTTTGAAGCCAGACTTTTGCTTCTCAGACATTTTAGAAGAAAGAGAGGAAATGTATATATATATATATATATATATATATATATATATATATATATAAGTTCAGATCCCTGAACTCAAAACTTTGAATATTAACACAAAAGTTATTCAACTATTTTTATAAGTTTAACTCTCTACAGAAGTAGCTAATTTCTAACTAATTCTAAACTACCACTAATAAAACTAGCACACACAAAGGAGCTGACAGAGACCTGTCACACCCAAAAAACTAAGAAAGGCCTAGAACAAACAGCCATTAAGAAAACACTCCAAAGTATTCTAATCTACACACTAAGTCTAACTAAACTCTATTTTTTCAAATACTACAACACTAGCTAACACTCCAAGAGAAAATATTTTTCAAAATATCTCTAAATATAGAAAAAAATAACACTGGCCCGAGCTTCCTCCAATGAGTCTGCAGATCCGCTGCAGTGGCAAACTAGATCTGGGGTTTACAGTAGATTATCATGGGATATATACTGGGTCTCGAGCTTCTCTGAGAGTTTGAGTTTGAAAAGCGGCCGACTCGGAGCCGAGGGAATCGGCTCCGAACCCACATGTAAGAACAAAACGACGAGATAGAACAACTTGACATCAAAAGTTTGGATGAGCCAAGCTCAACTAGACTAGTGCAACCAGGATCACTGCTACTGATCTATTTTTTTAGATCCCAGGGTAATCCTATGGGCTAGGCTTGTAAAGGCTCCAGGGCCATTAGCCTAGTACACACACCTATAAACCTATGAACCTATGTTTACCTGTAAGATGTGCTTGAGTTTTTATTAATAAGACAGCTCTGGCACCAATAGTACCTTCTAATGAATGTCTTGATTCAATAAATTCTGCGCATTTCTGTGTGGTGTTGGTGCCATAATAACTAGCAAGAACTAGTCTACAGCATGCAGCTGGTACATAAAGCTTTAATTTTACACTAAGAAAAAAGCACCACTACCACAGCAGAAGCACACATTTTTGAAAGGTGGGGAATGTCTTAAAATATTTATGCTTCGTTTTGTACTGGCATGACTTGAATCATGTTCTGAAAGAGGTGTGAAATACAATGCCAAGCACTAAGAATACAGCTTCCTCAG
Source organism: Protopterus annectens (assembly GCF_019279795.1). Taxonomy (NCBI): domain Eukaryota; kingdom Metazoa; phylum Chordata; order Ceratodontiformes; family Protopteridae; genus Protopterus; species Protopterus annectens. The sequence goes on from NC_056731.1 coordinate 634,299,078, forward strand.
AATCTTTATCAAACATAGTAAGTTTGTAGTTTACAGTTACCAGGTTTTTTTGTCATCCATTCTTACCGTGACAACTAATTATACAGATGGCACTCATGTTTAATTCATGTTGGCCACTGAGTGCCTAATTTTGCTTTAAACTCTTAACATTCAGTGTTGAAAGTGGCAGTATTACCAAAGCACCAGATGGCTAACAGCATAAAGCTATCTACTTTGGTGTGCTTTGCAACACTTCATTATTTAAACCCTGCATACTTCAGTTTTCTTTCTCACGTTTTACAAAGCTGTATAAATATAACCAATGAACAATGGTGACACAGAAGAAAAGCTGAATAATCACAAGTGCAACTAATATTACAGCGCAAGACTACAGAAAAAAAAAAAAATATATATATATATATATACATACATATAGATATATATCTCTATATATATATATATATATATATATATATATATATAAAGTACATACACACACACACAATTTTTCTAAGGTTTATTACTATAAATTCTTAATTACTGTAAAACACAACTAGAACTATTTTATTTTTATCACAGAAGCAGTGTCTGCCGACAACATACCTATTTCATGCCTTAGCATCCCTTCTAGCCAGTGCTCACGTGCCGTGGTGATATTGATGGTTAAAGTTGGTCGACCATTCACTACCATCATTGATGCTCGAGAAAGCAGATCATCAGTCAAGTGAATAACAATCTGCACAAGAAAAATAATTTTGCAGGCATTCACTCTTACATTTCAACAACCTGTATCGTATACAATTTGTCTTTACTGTTGTTACTGCGCAGTCTCCATATTTTCTTGTGTCTACAGCTAAATGTATAAATTGTAAATAATGTTATCTAATAAAAAAAAATTTAATTCTTAAAACAAATACTAGCTTTTCAATTTATTTTTATAGCAGTTAACTTCTGACTTAGAATCCCCTCTGCTTATTCTGAATGCTGTTTTCCTGATGTTGTTAGAGAATGTGCCAGGCAACTCTCTCTCAAAAGCTCCTATGCCTCTCACTACATCAAAAGTATTATGACCCTGAATGTTTAATTCACTTCTGCTTAGATGTGTTCATTGTATCTGACATGCTCAGTGATATGCTACTACATTATAGAAAGCAGCAACAAATAAACATATCACTGGGAATGAGATCTTGCAGTGCCTTGAGAGGTTGATTATCATTTTCAATCACTCTGTACAGTAAAAAAGTAATCTGATGTCATTAAAATGTAAATGTTAGTAAACTGAGCAGAATCTGTTGGTATTTGTAAAGTGCTAAAAGCTTCATGATGGCTATAGATACAGTAAAATATGAAGAAGTGATTTTGGAAGAAGACATGAAAAGTGAGATTGATCGCACTGGTGCAGCTCAATCTGGAACTCAAGAAGATAAAAAGCTGTCGATGAGGCTTTGTGTGAATGATGTTGCCAGTGTCCTGGAAAGACTAATGCATGATTTAAGACATTTATCAGGGCTATTAGTCCAATATATCAGACAACTCTAATCTTATGAAGTTGACGACTGTGACTTATTAAAGGAACAATACGACATTACGTTTCCATTGAAACAAAAATCTGGTGAATTTCAGGAAAGGAGAGTTGAGACCTATGATCAGATGGTATATACAAAAAAAAAACGTATGTACTCACCATGACAATGCTTCTGTGTTGCCCGTTTCTGTCCTTCCTCAACTCATGGGTTTCAGATCCAACCTTGGATCTGACTTCAGCCTTAATATCCAGACTTAGATGCAGTAGCTCAGGCTCTTCCCCTTACCCATAATCCTGTCCAAATCCCACATTACCCAAGATTGAGTCTGCACTTAGACTTGAAATATTAAGGACTAATCACATAGCATCCCGCATAAGGCCAAAAAAATTACAATGCAGAAAGTGATATAGAAACATGTAAATATACATTCAGACTTGGCGCTGAGAAAGGAGGGAAAGATCTGAAGGGTATACCACATAGGTCACATCAGAATAGAATATGGATATTTTACATGATATGGAAAGGGGAATAGGGGGAGGAAAGTCAAGAAAGGATGGAAACAGTCAACACAAATGCTTTGTTATGGTGTGTACATAACTTTTGTATCTTTGTTGTCTTTTCCGTCTGTTTCTCAAGTCATGGGACAGAGTCCCCAGCTGCTTAAAACACAGAGCAGTCATTATGGAAGGATATCTCAGAGAACAGAAGAGCAAAATAATACCCTGTCCCTTCAGAAAATATCCAGTTTATAACTAGCAAGAAATGGATGGGCTTCAGACCAGGTGACAGAAGCAGAGATACCATCTATTGAAGTTCTAGATAAGAATGCAGAAGTGGAAATATATCTTGTCGAAAGTGCTCTTGTAGACCTAGGCAGTGTCACTCTTATCCTTCTACACATAAGACATACAATCAAGTAAACCATCTGGCTAAAGTTACTTTTAACACTGACTTTCCCAATTTAGCCTTAGAATAGGAAACGAAAAGCTGATCATATTTTCTGATGGATTTTGTTCTGCGAAGACAGAATCTGAGTTGTCCGTGTAGTTGAGAAAGAAAACTGGAAAATTATTAGTTTTGTTAAGTACTGGTTCTAAAGCAACTTTGGACAAAAAATAGGGGTTAGTTGGTAAAGAAACTCTGTCTTTAAGAACAATCAGCTATGGTGGCTCAGAAAACAAGGCCTGAAGTTCAGATACTCATCTATCTGAAGTAATGGCAACAAGAAAAATGGCTTTCCAAGAGGAAAAATTTAAAAATCCACTTTGGTTGCCAGTTCAAAGGGAGCCTCAGTCAAGGCCTGTAAAAGCATGATAAGATCCCGGGGTGGAGTGAGACCCTTAATAGGAGGTCTAAGGAGGAAGGCCGTCTTAAGAAAGGTTTTGTATAATTTGAAACAGGCCAATGAGAAGTGATGTTTGCCAATATGAAAGTCTGAAATTGTCACTAGTCGTACCATGATGCTGAAATAACTAGCTACACTGTGAAAAGCTGAGTCAAGAAATTCCAAGACCACCAGAATGGGGACCAAGAATGGTTTGACAGCTAGAATGTCCAGGTAAGAGACAAGATTTGGAATCTGGTCCAGGACCCAAGGCGGGTGTATTAAGTGAGGCTAGAGGAAGAAGAGCCACACTTGTCAAGGCCAAAATGGGCAATGAAGATAACTATGCCTTTCCACTAGGATGTTTTTTTGGAGTAACTTTGGGATAAGGGGATCAGTGGAGATGCATAAAGGAGTCCAGGGGGATAACTGAGGAGCAGAGTGTCTCTCGATGACTCCCTCTCTGGAGGAATCAGGGCAAATTACCTGCTGCACAAAGCTGTGGGAAGAGTCAAATAACTTACAGCATGGTTGGCACCATTGATGAAATATCTGCTTTGCCACTCAAGAACTAAGAGACCACTTATGAAGCAGTAGTATACACCTGCTCAGTCTGTCCACGGATACGTTGGACTTCCCTGGAATGTGCGTTGCGATTGGACAGTGGTTGAAAGAGATCAACTACTGCCACATTCTCACTGCTGACTCACACAAGGGATAAGAAAGGGTTACCCCACTTGTTGATGTACCAAACCACTGACATGATGTCCATCTGTATGGCAATCATTCCCAGAGGAAGAACGTCCTGGAATGTCTGCAAAGATAGGAGGACTGCTCTCATCTCTAGAACATTGATGTGCAGACTGGTCTCTGAGGGATACCGTGTGCCTTGAACTATTTTCCCCAAGTGTGAAGTGTCTGTGGTCACTGTGGACTTTGCTAAGGGTGGAACAGACATCACTGAGACAACTCTGGTGCTTGCAGCCACTATGTTGCATGTTTCATGCAAATATTGGTGATCTGTATTGGAAATTCATGCACTGTCACCTTACTGGCCATTGTACCATCAATGTCCATTGAAGTACATTCATGTAAAACCTTGCCAGTGGCACAAGAGTAATGGAGGCAGCCATGGATCCTAGGAGTTGTACAATCAATGTGGTGGGGGGTGTTTGAACAGACAAAAATTTCAAGACTTGACTTTGTAGAGTAAACAATCTTGGTTGTGGTAGTTCTGCTACCTGGGAGGCAGTGTCTAAGTAAGAGCCTGTGAACTGTAGGACTTGCATAGGACAAACTTGTGTTTTTTCCTAAATGACAGTACTGCCCAGACTGTAGCAGAGGTGGAACAAATAATCTCTGGTGCGAATCAACAGATGTTTGGTGGGGGTGGTGAGGAGCCAGTCATAGAGGTAGGAAAACACCTAGTATCCTAGCAATTTCAAGTGAGTCTCGACCACTGCCATGCACCTGGTGAACACCCAGGGGGCTGTGGTGATACCAAAGGTAGGGTTCTTCACTAAAAATGACTGGCTCCCAGCCAGAAGCGAATAAATCTCTGGGATTGTTTGTCCATTTTGATGTGATAGTACGCATCCTAGAAATCTATAGAGGACATCCAATCATCCTTCCACAATAGTGGAAGAATGGACTGAACCGTGACCATTTGGAACTTTGAGTATTTGACAAAAAGTTTCAAGTGGCTTAGGTCCAAGATCAGCCTGAGGTCACCATTTTTCTTTGGCACCAAAAATAACATTAAATGAGTCGTAAATCTTTGCTAGTCTGGTGGGACAGTTTGGATGAGTTTTTTTTAATAGCTTTTAGATTTCTAATACTGTAGCTCTTCTATGATGAGGTAGCACACATTGGGTAACTTCTTTGACATGTTTGGTGGAGGATGGGACAATTGTATGTAGTATCCTCTGGTAATAATTACTCTCTGTACCCAGACATCTACGTCAATGAATGTCCAGGCTCCCAGATGCAGAGAAAAGGTCCCCCAACTGCCTCCAGAGTGCAGTAGTCGGGCAATCCTTCAGGAGTGCTAATAAGGTTTCTCGGTGAAGGGACCTCTGAAGCCTTGATTCTGCAGGCATCCTCTGTCTTGGGGTGATGTTTATTATTAGAGGTCCCCCCTCTGCCTTGGAAGGATCTGTCTTCATAGGAATCCATGGAAAAACTCTGGGATTTTCGGAACCACATCTTTCTTCCCTGGAGAAAGTCCTTTGGGGGAAGAGTAGAAAATCATATTCCTACAGCAGACAGAGTATTCCCATGTTGTTTGCTCCTGGAGAGAGTTTCTTTAATCTTTGGTCCAAAAAGGGTCGATCCATCAAAGGAAGCATATTTGAAAGACGTCTTAAAGGGCTCTGCAAAGTTACATAAGAACATCCAGACATGCCTTCAAAAAAGAAGTTATGTACTTACCATAACACTCCATCTGTGTTGTCTATTTTCATTTATTTTTGACATATGGGGTTCGGTTCCAATATCAGAACCAACTCAGCCGTTACCTACAGCTCACACAGGTGAAAAACTCTCAAGCTTTACCTCTACCCACAATCCTTCTGTCCCAATTACCTCAGATCGAGTTTGCAGATTAGATATAATAGTCACAGACAAGGAAGCCTCAATGGAAGCCATATCTGCTATGCCTTAATGAACACAATAAGTTATATGTATGTTATCCTTTCCACCAAAGAGACTTCAAAGGCTGGTGGATGGAGGGAGGGGAGTCAAGGATGACTGAAAATGTACAACACAGATGGAATATTATAGTAAGCACAAAATGTCTTTATCTGATGTCGTCCATTTTCATTTTATCCTTGACATATGGGGCAGAGTCACCACCTACCTTAGACCTTGGAAGGACTCACAGAAGGATATTCCTGAACACCACTGATCCAAAGGATACTTTCCCCTAGAGACCAAATCCAGTTTTATAATGATTAGTAAAGATATGGGGAGAAGCCCAAGTTGCTACTGCACATATTTCATCCATTGAAGCTCTAGACTAGAAAACCGCTGAAGTGGCTACAGATCTTGTACAATGTGCCTTAACAGGCCTAGGCAAATTCATTTTCTTGTCCTACACAAAAGAAATACAATCCTTGAGCCATCTAGCTAAGGTCACCTTGCTGACCGGTCTACAAAACCTTGCTCTTGAAAAGGAGACAAATAGTTGGTCAGATTTTCTCATGCCTTTCGTCCTGTGAAGATAAAAGTGTAGTTGTCTGTGAACATCTAACAAATGCAGAGCATTCACCTTAGTTTGAAGAGTTGGGAAAGAATACTGTTAAATTAACAGTTTGATTGATATTAGACTCTGATACTACTTTAGGTAGAAAGGTGGGATTTGTCAGTAAAGAAACTCTGTCTTTGTGAAAATCAGATAAGACGGTCTACATGATGAGGCTTGAATTTCTGAAATTCTTCTAGCAGAGGTTATTGCCACCAAAAATAATGTTTTCCACAACAAGTACTTTAGATCACAATCTACAGAAGGTTCGAAGGGAGAATGTACAATGGTTTGCAGTACTAGGTTTACATCCCAAGGTGGAGTGGGGTCTTTGAAAGGAGGTTTCAGCAAAAGTGTCCCTTTTAAGAATGACTTACAAAGTGTATGAGAAGCCAAGGAATGTTCTTCCAATCCATCATGGATGTTTGAGATTACTACTGGCTGTATTCTGATGGTAGCTGGGGAAGCTCCTGCATTGAAAAGAGAATCTTTTTAGATTTCCTAGCCTATCAATAGATGCGGAAAAGGGGTCAATATCCCTTTCAAGAGCCCAAATGGTAAATCTCTTCTATTTACTAGTATATAATTTACAGGTGGAAGGCTTGTGAGAAGCTAGGAGAATTTGGCATACCGAGGAAGAAAGTTTAAGTCACCTGGCAACTAACAGAACTGGAGGAACCATGCTGTCAACTTGAAGTTCGGAATATCTGGATGAACTAATCCATCTGGATGGGACAGAAGGTCTGGAGCCAGGTCCAGAGTCCAAGGTTGTTGAATCAGATAAGGCCAAAGAAAAAGCCAAAAAGATGCAATGAGGATTAATTTGCTCTTCAAACTGAATGCTTTCTGTAAGAATTTTGGAATCACAGGTATCAGGAGAAAGGAATACAGGAGTCCAGGGGGCCAAGTGTGGAGAAAGTATAGTTGTGTACACTTACCATAAATGTAAATGTTTGAGTGTATTCAGTGTTGCAGTCATCACACTTGGGTTATCTGCCTGCAGGTAGCCCTCAGTCGGCCTGAATACCAGAGACTTAATATTTCTGCGTCGGTTGCTGTCACTTCAGGACTGACGTCAGGTCATCAGGGGTATAAAAACAGGCAGCCAATGCCATTACATCAGTTTTTCTTGCCCCAAATGTCAGGAGCCCCCCAAATAGGGAGCTAAGTTTGGGTGGGAAAACACCACCAGTAAAAAGTAAATACCAATACCCCTGAAAGCGGTATGTAAAGGACATAGAGAGGAGGGAGGGAGAGAGTGAGAGAAACAAGGGGACTAGAAGGAGGGAAACCAGGACTGCAACAGTGAATACACTCGAACATCTACACTTATGGTAAGTGCACACAACTGTACTATGTTCTTCGTGTTTCACTGGTGCAGTCATCACACTTGGGTAGATTCCCAAAGCTGAAAAAGGGTGGAGGCAGTCAAGAAGAGTAGGGGCTGGCTAGTATGCCTTGCAGGACTGCTGTTGCAAAACCCGCCCTGGATTTGGAAAAGACAGGCAGGTGGTAATGTTTGGAGAAGGTGTGTACAGAACTCCAGGTAGCAGCTTCCAGGATGTCCTCTGGTAGGGACTCCCCTGAGGAAAGCTGTAGATGTGGAAGTTGCCCTAGTGGAGTGTGTTCTTACCCCCCGAGGGGTTGGTTTCCCATGGTGCTTGTAGCAAAAATGGATGCAGTGTGCTATCCATTTGGAAATTGTTTGCTTTGAAATGGCCTTGCCCTCTGCCCCTGGTGCAAAGCTGACTAGTAATTGGTCAGGTTTCCTGAAGGGCTTAGTCCTATCAAGATAGAATCCGAGTTGCCTGTGCAAGTCCAAAGAGTGCAGGATCTTCTCCCCTTTATTTTGAGGATTAGGGAAGAAAGTTGGCAAATGGATAGCTTGGTTGAGATCCACAATGGACACAACTTTAGGCATAAAGGAAGGGTTAGTTCTGAGGGAAACCTTGTCAGCATGGAAAATAATGAAGGGTTCCACAGCCATAAGTGCTTGTAGCTCAGACACTCTTCTCACTGAAGTAATGGCCAAAAGCAAGGCTGTTTTCCAAGAGAGGAATTTTAACTCTGCTGACACTGCAGGCTCAAGGGGGGGGGGGTAGTGTGAGCTTTTCCAGTACAAAGGTAAGGTCCCAAGCAGGGGTGGGTGCTCTCCTAGGTGGCCTTAAGTTGTTTGCCCCCTCTCAGGATCTGTTTGATAAGAGGGTGAAAGAAGAGAGATGGCTCAGTGTTGTAATGAGCCAAAATGGCAGAGGCATGGATCTTAATGGAGGAGAAGGATAGGCCTCTGTGGACCAGATCTGCTAAGTAATCCAGGATTAGAGGCAGGGAGGGCAGAGTTGTGTCTTCTCCTTTAGAATGAATCCAGGAGCAAAACCTTTTCCACTTCTTAGCATAGGACTTCCTTGTACTGGGTCTTCTGGCTTCAGGAATTACGTCCAGCACCTGCTTGCTTAGACTGGTTACTGGGGAAGAGTTCAAGGAATATGCCAGGCTGCAAGATTTAGGGTTTGCAGCTGTGGATGCAAGATCTGTTCCCCCCTGCTGAGAGAGCAGGATTGGGTTCTGGTGTAGGTGCCAGGGTGGCACCGGTGATAGGCTGCACACGAGTGGGTACCAGTGCTGGCATGGCCAGTCCGCGGCAGTCAGATTTGCCCTTGGTCTGTCCTGTCTTATCTTGAGCAAAACTCTTGAGAGAAGGGGCAGGGGGGAAAGGCATAGACTGAGAGATTTACCCACCGGAAGGATAGGCCATCCACTTTCCAGGCCCTACTGTGAAGTGTCCTGGTGCAGAATCTGCTGATCTGGTGATTGCAAGGGGAAGCAAAGAAATCCACCTGTGGGGTCCCCCATTTCCGAATCAGAAGGTTGAAGGTGCTGGCCTCTACTTGCCACTTGTGTGAGTCTAGGAGATTTCTGCTTAAGTCGTCTGCCAGTGAGTTTTGTTTGCCTGGCAGGAATTGGGCTTGCAGATGGACCTGCATGTCCAAGGCCATGTTCCACTGGGCCATGGCTAGTCTGCAGAGTGGGTAAGAGTGGGTTCCCCCCTGCTTGTTGATGTACCACATACCTGTGGTGTTGTCTGTTTTTATTAGCAGGTGTCCTGGTGAGAGTAGGGATCTGAAAGTTGTCAGAATGTGCTGCACAGCTAGCATCTCTTTTTGGCTGATGTGCAGATGAATTTGACTTGGGATCCAGTGGCCCTGAATGCACCCGAAATCCATGTGTGCCCCCCAGGCATAGTCTGATGTGTCTGTGGTTAGAGTCTGGGTGGTGTGGGGTTGAGTAAAGGTCAGTCCCTTGTTGTGCTTGCATGCTGCTGCCCACCAAAGAAACTATGCCCTTAGACAGGGTATTATAGGAAGGATGGTTTCCAGGTCCTGAGAATCTTGGCACCAAAGACTTTTTAAGTACCATTGAAGTTTCCTCATATGCAGTCTGGCATATGGAATTAGTAGGAAGCATGAGGCCATGAACCCTAGGGCCTGCAGGATTTTCCTTGCGGATAGCTGGGTTCTGGTGGCCATTTGAGTAAAATAGTCTGACAAAGGCTTGTTTTTCTGGAGTGAGGAATGCCATCTGGGATGCTGTGTCCAAGCTTGCTCCCAGGAATACAATCTTTTGGCTGGGGACTAGTTTTGATTTATTTTTGTTGATGGTATACCCCAGGGAGGTTAGAAGGTTTTTTACAAATGGCAGGTGCTGCAACAACATTTCCTGACTATCTGCCTGAATCAGGCAGTCGTCCAAGTACGAGTAAATTTGAATCTTTCTGTGTCTGCAGTAAGCAATGGCTGGAGCCAGGCATTTTGTGAATACTCTGGGAGGAGTGGATAAGCCAAAGGGAAGTGTAGGGAACTGATAATGCATAGATCCTGCCCTGAAGCATAGATATTTTCTGCATGACTCCCTTATAGGGATGTGCAGATAGGCTTCTTTTAAGTCTAGGGTGACTAACCAGGCATCTCTGGTTAGCATAGTTAGAAGCTGCTGCAGGGTGAGCATTTTAAATTTTGGTACCACCAGAAAGGTGTTGAGAATCGAAAGATCTAGGATTGGGCGTCAAGTGCCACCTTTTCTGGGTACCAGGAAGAGTCTGGAATAGAATCCTTGACCTATCTATTCCACAAGAACAGGTTGAATTGCCCTTATAAAGAGCAGGGATTGAACTTGGTTTTGTGCCTCTGCCCACTGGTTTAGAGAAAGGTCTGGGAATCCTTTTGGGGTTGGCAGTGAGTGGAAGTAAAATTTGTACCCCTGGGATACAATGTTGAGGACCCATCAGTCTTTGATGATGGAAATCCAATTCTTTGCATGAAGGGCAAGTTTTCCTCCTAGGGGTACAAGCAGTTGGACAGAGGTGGGTACTGGAGTTGAAAAGTCATTGGGAATTCTTTCCGTAAGGGGGTGGTTTAGCACTCCCTGCTTTAGAGGTGGAGGCACTCCATTGCTTAGATCTCTGCATACCCTGAGACTGTAGTCTAGGGGTCTGTTTCCCCTGGGTCTAGTTTGAGACTGCCTTCAGGGGTCTGGAAAGGACCAATGCTTCAAGGGGCAATGCCTACTGAATCTAGGAGGCTGTACTTGCAGGAATTCTTTAACTGTCTGCATAGATTTAGCTTTTTCTTCCATCTTTTTAAGAACCTCTTTTGCTTTGGTGCCAAACAGCTTGTCTTTGTTCAAAGGAGCATCTAATAAATTGATTTGACATGGTCTGGCAAGGTCTGCTCCTTAAGCCAAGCATGCCTTCTCAGTACAGAACCAGTGACTCCTGCCCTGCAAGATGCTTCTAGGGTGTCAAAGCCACACTGCAATGTATGCTTGCTGACTTGGCTTGCGGAATGCATAAGCTCATGCAATTCTTTATTTTCTGCACAGTCTGTAATGGTAACTATTTTTTGTTTAATAAGTTCCATAATATGTTGATGGTATTTTAGCATGTGAAACTGACAATCAAGGCCATAATTGCGAGAGATGCAGAGGTATATACTTTCTTACCCCATCTGTCCAGAGCTCTAGAATCCCTGTCCGAAGGGCTGGGATTCTTAGCTGTGGTTGCTTTAATACCTTTAGGCCCCTGGGAGATGACCTCTGGATCAGCAGTAGGATTTTTGAAAAGGAATTTGTGAGAGTCAGGTATTCTGTAGTACCTGTCCGGTTTCCTAGGAGCAGGGAGTAAAGTAACAGGAGTTTAACTGGATTCCATAAAGACATCATCCACAACATCCAGGACTGGGGGTATTGCTAAAGGCCTATGTTGTGGCAAATCTGAGTCTCTTTTTGGACTGAGGAAATGCTCTCTTAAAGTATGCATGGTTTCACCAAAATATAAATCGTCTGGAGGAGAAGCCGAGGGAATGGATTCCTCTGCATCTGATTCCTCATAAGCAGATAAGGGTAAGTCTTCATAATCAGAAATTCAGCAGTTTTAGACAGAACTGAAGATGCGAAAGAAGTCATCGGCTTGTGTCGAGCATCGGTAGTGCGAAGAACTTCCTCAGAAGCAGGTGCCTGCTCAGCAGCTCCGGACCTATCCAAGGTAGAGATATCTGCAGGTTCCATAGTCGAAGAAGAGTCTTGCAACATACCAGACTCCGAATGGGTCTCGATAGAGGCCTGCGAATCCACTGAAGCAGGCATCAGGGGCTGCGAAAGCGCCTCACTGAGTACTGGCAGACTAGTGACTAGCTTAACGGAAGCGTCGTTAGCAGCTCTGGACTTGTGCGGTCTGTCTCTGTCTTTATCCTTACGTTTTTTTTGGAAGACCAGTAGTCGGATGGCTTACTGAAGCCATTGCGGAATATGGAGATTGAGAACGAAAGAATTTAGCAACAAAAATGGCCCGATGACGAATAGTTTGGGCATTGAACAAGGCACAAAACCGACAGCGAGGTACGTCGTGGTCTGGGCCTAACAGGTGACTCAGTAGGAATGGAAATCTTGATGTGGTATTTGCTTTCCACAGGCAAGACAATTGTTAACTTTTTCTGACATCAGTTGGAGCAAGAAAATAGGGTCCCCAATGGGGTACTTAGCTTTAGAAGACTTCAGGACAATTCACTTCGGAAACGGAAACTCAGGTAGCGGCTGACTGGCACTCGTGTGAACTGCTTCTGCTTCGGGCTCTTCAGCAAGAAAGACTGATGTAATGATGTCGGCTGCCTACTTTTATACCTCTAGTGACCTGACATCAGTCCTGGAGCGGCAGCAACTGACACAGAAATACTAAGTCTCTATTATTCGGGCCGACTGACGGCTACCTGCAGGCAGATAACCCAAGTGTGATGACTGCAACAGTGAAACACGAGGAACATAGGCAACTCTTGGTGACTTCCCTAGACGAGGAATCAGAGCAAAGTAGTTGCTGCACTTGTTGTTTAGGGGAGAGGCAAACAGGTACAGCACGGCTGGCCCCACTGACAAATTTTTTTCCGTCAATTTTGGACTGAGAGACCACTTGTGAGGCTGGAGAATACATCTGCTCGGTTTTTCTGCTATCACACAAGAATTCCCGTGAATGTGTGCTGCTATCAGAAAGCAGTTGGAAGAGGCTGCCCACTGCCACTCTCTGAGTGCTTCTTGACAAAGGGGGTAAGATTTGGTTCCTCCCTGTTTGTCGATGTACCAAACTACTGACGTATTATCTGTTTGAATCACAGTTGTTCCATCAGAAAGAGCAGTTTGAAAGGCTTGCAATGCTAGAAGCACCGTTCTTAGTTCCAGAACACCGATACGCAAAGTTGTCCTCTAAGGGAGACCAAGCACTTTGGACCGTCTTGCCCAGAAAATGCCCCCTCACCCCACCTGGGCGGTGTCAGTGGTCACAATGGGCTTGGGCTCTAGAAGGATGAAAGGGTGGCCCAGGAGAATTTCTTTGGAATGAATCCACCAAACTAGGTCCTTCCTGCAACAACTGGGCAACGACTGATCAGAATCTTGTCCAACAGGGGTTGGTGTAGCACAGACCACTGAGACACCAGCAGCTATTGTAGAATTCTCATGTGATAGCTTGCTAGGGGAGCTAGAGTTATTGTTGTTGAAACAGAACCTAGAACCTATAAAATTAGGCGAGCAGGTAGCTACTTGTTGTGGATTACTTTCTGAACCTGAGTTATAATTTTTTGAAGTCTCAGGGGAGGAAAGGATGCTACGGTGTTGCTGTATTTAGTACTGGCCCTGTAAACTCTAAACTCTGAGTTGGAGTCGATTAAGATTTTTCGTGGTTTACAGTTATTCCTAAGTTCACAGAGGTCTTGAGAACATAATCCCTTGCCTCTGTCAATCAATGCCTGGTTGGAGCAATAACGAGCCAGTTGTCCAAGCATGGAAACACTGGAATCCTTGCAGTCTCAGGTGAGCTGCTACTACTGCCATACATTTGGTGAGCACCCTGGAGGCTGTGGTGAGAACAAAAGGTAGAGCTCTGAATTGGTAATGCCTGGCTCCCAGCCGGAAGCGGAGGAGCTTTCTGGAGTGCTTGTCCATTTTTATGTGGTAGTACACATCCTAAAGATTTATCGAACACATCCAGTTGTCTTTTCCCAAAAATGGAAGAATGGACTATACCATGACCATCTGGAATTTTGTTTGTTGAACTGATGTGAGATCCAAAATTGGTCAAGAGTCCCCTGTCTTTTCTAGCACTAAAAAGAATCTGGAGTAAGTTCCAAATCCTCTCCGGTCTTTTGGGACTTTGTGGATGACTCTTCTCTATCAGCTTTTGTATTTCTAGAACTGCTGGTTCCCTCTGACTGGGTGGGACATCGGAGATTTTTTTGCATACTGGGGGATGTAGGGAAAATTATATGGTACAACCTCTGGAAATAATCCATTGCACCCAAGAATCTGTTGTTATATTTAGCCAGGCATTTTGGTGAAAGGATAAGTGTCCCCCGACTGCCTCCAGAGGAAGACAATCAAGCTTACTTTCAGTAACAAAATAAAACCAAACAGAGAATTCAGCAAAATGCCAACAAGGCAACAACCAGTTATCCACACGGGATCTTCATAATGCAGCCTTTATGCACCAAAATAGCAGTACTTTATATTCAGTAAGTGCTTTCGTCTTACTAATGACTTCTTCAGACTGAATAAAAATTCTTCTTACCAACTTCATATATATTTAATTTTCATTAATTAACTAATTATTCAATTAGAAAACATAATTTCAAAAATGAAACACATTATTTAAAGCAGCAATACTCTAAAACATTTATATTCATGACTTCATAGAAGCACCTAATTTTCATATATAAATATGTTATAATTTAAAAAAAATTCAAAACATAATAAAAAAAAACATTTACTGTTTCAACCTTTTTATTACTTTCAGTAACGCTGAAAGGGCTTACCCGGGAAGGAGTCCCTGGATCCCTGGTTCTGCGGACCACCTAGGCCGTGTGGATGGTGTCTTCCATTGTAGTTCCCCCTTCTGCCCCTGGGGGAACTGTCTCCATGTGTATCCTGGAAAGGCCCTTGGGATTTTTGAACCACATCTTTCCACCACTCCTCTGATTCCTGGAAAAGGATCTTTTTTTTTGGGGGGGGGGGTGAAAAACTGTACACCCAGAGCAGAAAGGGTCTTACCATCTTTCTCACACCTGGATAATGTCTCTCTAACTTTTAGGCCAAACAAAGATGATCCGTCAAAGGGTGCACTGATGAATGAAGACTTAAATGGTTCCACAAAGTCACATAGATGCATCCAGGCATGTCTCCTTATGGTTACACCTGAGCCCACTGCTCTGGTGGTCCCTTCGGCTGCATGCGAATGAGCCTCATGGAAGAGTTTGACACAGACTAAAGGGTGGTCAACTGAGAAGCAACTTTTTCCTGGACTCCCTCAGTAACAGCTCCTGCCCGGGTATCTGACAACTCCTTGATCAAATCCCATTGAAGTCTGGTAAAATGTCCCAGGAAATTCAAAGACCTTAAGGTGAAGGTCAGTGAAGCATAAACTCACTTCCCAAATCTATCCATCACCTGAGACTGTCTGTTGGGTGGTTGGATAGATGAACTTTCCTCAGCAAGTTCCTTTTTCATGGCAGCCATTACAACCATGGCATCTACCGCTCAACCTTTAGCTCAGAACTGTTTATCCTCAGGGGCAGATAAAATTTTGTTCAGTCTCTTAAGGATGGGTTCAGTGTTGTCCAGTGCCTTCCATGCCTGCAGAGAAATCAACTGAATGAGTTCGTCAGTGGGTGGAATCACCCAAGAGGTAGACAAGTGAGTACCAAAAGCCTGCAGGTAAACTGATTCTTCTGAGGAAGGGTTTTGGGACTTCCAGTCACCCCTCTGTTTCAAAATTTCTAAGATGTCTCCAAAGGAGACATCATCAGGGGGTGACCTGGGGACCCCTCCCCTTCATCAAAATCAGTGTCTTCCATGACCGATTCCTGTGGGGAATTTAACTGCTTCCTCTTGCACTTCTTCTGAGGAACCTCTTCAGGAGGATAAGTCTGGAGAGGTATCAGAAAATGACAGAAGCTGTATCTGAGATTCCTGAGGTTTCAGTACTCAGTGCCCAAGTGGAGACACAGGTGGAATAACTCAGTGTGAGGAAAAAATTGGAGTTGACTCCATCTCCTCGGAGCAGACAGGGCAGATACAGCCCTGGGAGGTCTCTGAATCTGAAAGAACCGAAGATCTCAGGGCAATAACTGGTTCCTACACAAGAGAGACCTCTGGAACTGATACAATCAGCACCTCAGAGCTGGAAACTCTGATACCTTAGAGGAGATCAGAGGAGGAGTAGTTAAAGGGGTGAAAGAAGGTTCGGCTGCTGAGCCCATAGGGACCAGAGCAGAAAGAAGTCCTGGAAAACCTCTTGCCCACAGAATTTTATTCACCAGTCTCTCTATGTCGACTTCTGTAAGACTTTTGGTGAACGGACTGACAGAGAGGGTGCTTTTGGCCTTTGTAGGAAAAGTTTGGGTAATTCAACCACAATAGGGTCAACAGATGGGAAGTAAGTTGTCCTGGGTAAGATATCTGTCTGTACTGTATCCATACTCTGCGCAGATGTAGTCGAGGAAGAGCCAGGAAAAAATATTTCTTGTACCGAAGTCTTCAGATTAAAGGCTTTTGAATAAGACAGGGGTCTGCAACCTTCATTATCAAAAGAGCCACTTTGGCCTGTCTCCTACCAAATAAAATTCATCTGGAGCCATAAAACATATTTGACCCGTAAAATGAAGATAACACAGCATATTAAGTTTTGTATATAGTTATTATACTATATATAAAAGAACTAAGTTTATAAGAGCAACATTTAAAATCCATCCCTATTTTTGTTCCTTTGTTGAGATTTTTATTGAGCTCACTCAATTGCTGTCAGTGTGTGTGTGTGTGTGTGTGTGTGTGTGTGTGTGTGTGTGTGTGTGTGTGTGTGTGTGTGTGTGTGTGTGTCATAACTTTCATCCTCTTAGAGCAAGAAATCTGGACAAAGCCATAAATAATGGGGGAGACAAAGGCCCAAAAATAGGGATACTTTAAATATTGCTCTTACAAAATTAGAAAGTTGATAAAACAGGTTTTGCATTAGCATGAATTTTCTGGAGAGTATGAAGTCTGAAGCTCAAATTTCTGTCCATATTTTCTGACTTCATCTCTAAATAATTTGCCAATGATTTGACAGAAAACCACAATTTTATGAGAAATAGACCAAAAATATGAGGCAAAAATCAGGACATTCTGTCTGCGAAAATCTGTACAGTTGATAGGTAACTGTGCACGTGTTTGTGTGTGTGGAAAATGCATGTCAACAGAAACAGTGCTAGTCAAGCAAATTTATAAGTTTATAAGAACAATATTTAAAATCTGTCCCTATTTTTATTTCTTTGTTCCCCCTTTATTTGTAGCTGTGTCCAGATTTCTTGTGGTTAATAGTTTCAGAGGTATAGTGGAGAGGTACAGAAACCTTTAAGGAGATGCTGATGCTGCCAAGGAATTATCGCTCGCTCTCAGTTTGTGTGGAATGCATGGTAAAAGAAACCATGTTATTCTAGCAAGTTTCTAAGTTTATAAAAGCAATATTTAAAATCAATTTCTCGATTGCTTTCAGTGTATGTGTGTGTTGTGCTGCAGAGTGGCCATTATTTTTCAAAGCTACAGGGAGCCACTGCAGAGGGGAGGAAGAGCCGCATGCGGCTCCAGAGCCACAGGTTGCAGACCCCTAGAATAAGAAATAGTGATCAGTGCCATTGATTTTCCCAGTACTGAAGTCTTAGAATCAGAGTCCATCGGATACGAGGAACTTTTAGGAACCGAGGATCTAAGTTTTTTATGTGTCAGTGCTGAAAGAGACATTGGTATCAACAAACTACTCTTTTTGGCCTTCTCCAAAGAGAATGAGGAAGAAGGTTAAGAATTCTACTCTTGTCATGATAAGATATGGCCTCACAAAAGGTGGAAGGAATCAAACTTTTCAGTACTAATTTATTTTTTCTTTCAACCAAACCCCTATGACTAAAGCCATGGCAAATACTATAATCTTCCTGTAAATGTATAAGACCCAAACAAAAAATGCACAACACATGCAAATCCAATAGAGGGATCTTTTGGACACACTTCTGGGATTTTTTGAAGCCAGAAGGACCCTTAGCTTTTTCAGCCATAACAAAAAAAGGCTGGGAAAAGCACACACTACACTCACACCAAAGAGAAGAGATAGAACACACACTCAAACAAAGAAACTAGACAGGAAAGCAGTCTTTCTCTCTCTCTCTCTTTTTTTTTTTTTTTTTTTTTTTTAAGAAAGGGAGAAAGAAAATTGGGGAAAGAACTATCAATGATGATAGTAAAAGATTACACAGAAGTGTATGGAAAGGGGGCTATTAACAATGACAGCAAAAGGTACTCAGGAGTGTACAGCAAAGGAAAAAGTGATTACAATTTGAAAGGTAGAGGAAACGTGAAAAGGGCAATAGAGTTAATACAAGATAATTACAGCAGAAAAAGGTAAAGAAACTTGAAGAAATGTGAAGAAAACTATCCAAAAAAATGAACTTTGCTCGAGAACTATGGTGAAAGTATCTGTCTGGAAAAGTGGCAAATGAGATCTGAGGTAATTGGGACATAAGGACTGTGGGTAGAGGTGAAGTGGTATCCAGTCCTGGAAATGGAAGATGAATGGGACAAACAGACTAATCAGGAAGAGAAAGGAAGAGTGTTCATGTATTCCTTGGTTAATGTGCAATGGTCAGAAAGGTTTTCCTTATCTATGTAAATGAGCAGAATAACTAGCAAGGATACTGGTCATATGTTTTGATTTCTCAATGTTTCAGTGCCGACTACACTACTTCTGTACTAGCCATTATAGGTTCATAGGTGTTTACTAGGCTAACGACCACAATGGCTTTTTTAAGCCTAGCCATGCATCCCAAATCTCTGACAAGTTCTGATACCCTTGATAAGTGTAAGCATGGGCCTGGGAGATGAACCATTTACAGGTTACCTCTGTCCATTAGAGACATAGGTGCCAAACCAGGGATGAAGTTCCGGTTTCCCATCCAGTTGTCCAAGTTGCACTTGAATTGGGTTAGGGAGGAACTCTGCTTCACATGAATGGGGAGCCTGTTGCATAGACTGGATAGTCTCTGGGATACATACCTGTCTCTCCAGCAGGTCCTATTTATATTACAGGAAAGGTATAAGTGTTTAGAACAGGTAATTCTGGTGCTGTTTGCTATGTGGATATGCAGGAGGTACGTCAGAGTGGGGTCTGACAATGCCCTTTATATGCCAGGCATTGGTCTCCCCTCAAAAACCTGTAGGAGACAGAATACAGAGATAGGGCCTTGAAGCGGTCTGCAAAGGACATATTACTTACACCCTGTATTCTTTTAGTGAGGAATCTTTGTGGACGTTCCAACTATTGAATATGCTTGGTTAGGTAAATACCAAAGGGGGCATTGTACTCAATGACAGGTCTAATGAATGTCAAATACAGTGAAACAATGACTTCCTTGGACTTAGATACCATACATGTTGTTTATAAGTTGTGCAACATAGAATGATTTCCTTACCACTGTAGACACGTGATGATCAAAGGCTAGATTACTATCTATGGGTGTCCCTAAGTCCCCGACTACTGGGTCAGCTCTAAGGGGTGTGTTGTCAATATGATAGTTACCACGGATGGATGACTTCCCAAAGGATACTATTATGCATTTCTTGGCATTTAGATTTATTCCATGGCTCTGACACCAGTTGTTTGTCTGTGTCAACCCCTCCTGGAGAACATTTGTGTCAGTGTGAGATTCAATGACCGCTCTTAATTTGCAATCACCTGCAAATTTAGTCAGCCAGAGACCACTAACATTGGCCTTGACTTCTGAGAAGTAAATGCCAAAAAAGAGAGGTCCAAGGACTGAACCCTGAGGGACTCCACTTGTGATAGGCCTTTTTGTAGAGGTGGACTCCCCAGTTCTAACTTCCTGGGTCCTGTCTGTAAGTCAGTTGTCTATCCATCGCGTGACAAACAGGTTTGTACCTAACCTCTTGAGTTTGTCAACAATACCCAAGTGAGGTATTGTGTCAAATGTCTTAGCCAGGTCAAGGTAGGCAGTGTGAACGACTTTTCCCTCATCCATTGCTTTGGTGACCTTCTCGAAGAAGTCCACCAGGTTGAGTAGGCATCATCTGCCCCTGACAAAACCAAACTGGGTTGGGTCCAGTGTCTGGAGGTTTACTATACCTCTACTGATCATCTCCGTGATAATTCTTTCCATGGCTTTACATATAAGACTAGTGAGACTTGTGGGTCTGTAGTTTCCAGGGTCTGTAGATGGCCCACTTTTGCGCAGAGGGATGACTGTTGCCTTTCTCCATTCATGAGACAAATATTCCTAAATGATTTTGTATTTAAACTATACTTGAACATCAGCCAAAAAAATGCAGTAGACTGACACAGACAAACAACTGCGAATGACAAGCAATGTGATAAGCAGTTTCATTAATTTTCTGTCTGGGTCTGACTTGCTGCTGTCAGCCAAAAGGGTAACTGCTATTTAAAAAGTGTTCATTTTTGCAGAACTATACTGTTGGATCACTGGTTTGTATATTTATTTATTTATTTTTAATTTAGAGGCACCTATGAGGATACTTTGTGAAATCCATTGCTAAAAGATGATCTGAGTGTGTTCTTATGTAAACCTGTACCTCATGTAACTCAAGTATTTTGAATATAGATGCAGTCAATATTTTAAATAATATCTGAAAAGGTTTCATGTTAAGATGATGCACCTATTTAACTCCTTTTTGGAGCTTGCCTAGTGCCATTAGTCAGAAGTATTACCACTGATTAAAAGAAGCTTGTTTTTATAAAAAAAATTACTTTTCATCCATTTGTTCCAATATCTCAAATTATAGCTGTTCACTGCTAACAAGCTACAAGAAGGTTTAATGTAACCCACTGTTAAATCATTCTGCATATGTTTTGGTATAAAACTGTTGTTTATGCAATTCAAGTATGCTTAAATATAGCTGTTGGTGTTGCATGTGCTAATACTTCAAGGAAAATACAGTTCTGTAAGTAAACTTACCATAACAGTAGATGCATGAATAATCACTACTGCAGTTGCCTAAGATATATGGTTTAAATCCTGCACAGGTTATAACAGTTGGTCAGCTTCTAAATATATAGAGCACCTTCTATATGCCCAAACCATTAGCTCAAGCTGAGCTGACTTAAAACACAGGTTTGGACACCAAGACCTTCAGAGCTTTCATGCCAACTGAGAGAGAGAGAGAGAAAGAGAGAGAGGCAAAGCCCCGACAGTATATTGCTAGGAAAAGAAAAAAATGCATGTCCATACCCTGGCAAAAAAACACGACAAAAAAGGGGGGAATAATGGGTGGGGGCAACCAATGAAGCAGTCATTATTCAAACATCTACTATTACGCTAATCTTACTTATTTAAATGCACTTCATAGTGATCACTGCTGCAGTAGTTTAAGTTATATGGACAGATTACATTAACTTAGAACAACTGGGAGGTGGAAGGGGAAAGGTCCAGGAGAACCTGAAGAATGGTCCTAGCAAAGCATGAACTGGATCTCAAGGAGGAATTAAGCTTATAATGCTTTGTAAAAGTACTCACTGATGACCAAGTAGCAGCTTCTAGAATACTAGAATCTAAACCTTTCCAAATAGTGATAGAGGAGGCCAAGGCCCTGGTAGAGTGGGCCTTTACCCTGCCTGGAAAGATTTTGTTATGGTAAGTATAAGAAAAGGTAATACCCTTAGAGAAATATTTGGAAGAAGTCTGTTTTGACACAGGTTGTCCCCTCTTCTTACCTTAAATTAACAACTGATCTGAAAATCTGAAAGATTTAGTTCGGTCAGGATAATACCAGAGATGTCTGCGGACATCCAAGGTAGAGAGTATCCTTTCTCCCTCATTTTTAGGTTCAGAAAAGAAAAACATGAGATCTCGGTCTTCTTGAAGAGGTCAGTGCAATCAGTGAAACTGTTTTCCATGTTAAGAACCTCAAGCCAGACAGATTAGCTGGTTAGAATGGAGCAAGTGTTAGCTTCTCTAACAAAAAATTAAAATCTCAAAGAGAGGCCACCAATTTTCTTGGAATCCTCCAAAACTAAACTCCTTTCAAGAACATTTTGACGTGAAACTGCATGGAAAGAGGAAAATCCATGGGCAGACATCCTGAAATGGCTGATAAATGAACCTTGATACAGGAATAAGAAAGGCCACAGGATAGTAATTCACACAAATACTGTGTGAGTTACTATCACACAAATATTGTGAAACCAAAGAACAATTAGCCCTGAATGGGTGCTGGTTATGTTACTGGTACCAACCAGAAAACCTTTTTCCATTTGCTAATGTATGATTTTCTAGCAGCAGGCTTTCTTGCCTCCATTAGTACCTGCTACACATCCTCAGTAAGCAAGTACTTAAAAGGAATTAAGACCCTATCAATCAGGTAATCAACCGAAGATGACTTTTGTCTGGGTGTATCAAACACCCCTGTTCTTATGTGAGTAGATGCACTCTGTGAGGAAGCTTGTGGTAATTGCACCTGGCCAATTCCAAAAGAAGGCAGAGCCATAGTTGCCTGGGCCAGAAGAGAGTCACCAAAATGACTTTGAGAAATTCCTACTGAATCTTCAGAAGTGCTCTGGATATCAGTGGAAAGGGGGGAAAACCATACAAGTACATTCCTGTTCAAGGAAAAGAAAGAACATCTGTCTTCCAGGCCATCATAAATGGAGTCCTGGAAGTTGAAGTCAGCTGAGTGTTCAGACAGCTGGCAAAGAAGTCTACTTGAGGAACTCCCGACAAATGAATCAAACCTTGGAAGACACCCCCCAATCTAGTTTCCATTTGTGAGGGTCTGCCCACATCCTGCTCAGCTTGTCTGCCACACAGTTTTGCTCTGACGATATGTAGGATACCTGTACAGTGAGACTACTATGAAGCTATATCCTATGCTAACATGGCTTTTCTGCCAAGGGGGTACTACTTGGTTCCCCCTTGCTTGCTGATGTACCACATGACTGTGGTATTGTCTGTAACCACTTCAAGAGGTCCTGGGTTCCAAAGATGGTTCAGAGAGTTGAGGGCCTTGATCAGGGCAAGCATTTCCTTAATATTTATGTGCTTGCATCTGTCATTGGTGTCTCACCCCCATGCAATTGTATTCCTCCTGAAGCTGCTCCTCAAGCAAAGTCCAAAGTGTCTGTGCTGACTGACTCCTTTGGAACAGGGAGGAAGAAGGAGAGACCTGGATTTAAAGATATCTGTTATCTCCACCAACATACTTCTCTTCTGACAAACCCTAGCACTGGGTTTGAATAGATAAAGGGTGTTAATGCTGGGACCTAACAGATTTCAGATACCACTGTATCATTACCATGGGAAGTCTTGCTAGGTGAACCATGAGTACCAGACACCATAAGAACCAAAATCCTTAAGTATTCCCTCTCAGTGACTGAAGTCTGAGTGGAAAACCTTAGAAACAGATCTAAATAAAGATCTATTTTTTATGTGGAAGAAAAGGTCTTTGAACTAAGGTGTCTAGTTGACTTCCCAGGAACACAATCCTCTCTGAGGGAGTCAAGACAAGACTTTAGAATGTGTTTTTAGAATCCCAGCTTGTGCAAGAAATCTTTCACCCAAGAGAGAGAGAGAGAGATTCTTGACACTTTGTAAAAATTCTGCAAAGATAATTAAAGTACAGTTTTGTACCTACCATAAATGTAGATGTTCGAGTGCTAATACAGCTGCAGTAATCACAGATGGGTTTTCAGTCACAGGCGGTCCTCGGTCGGCCGATCCAAAGTCTTGGTCCGTCGGTTGTCGTCATACTCTTCTGACGTCAGGAAGGCCAGAGTATATAAGACACAGCCGACGCCATGTTCTTCAGTCTTTCTTGCCCCAGATGTCAGGTGCCCCCAAAAGGAAGGCAATACATAAATAAAGCTAATCTGCATATGCAAGCAATGCAATGTAAAGCAAAAACAATGTAAGCAAGCAAATAAAACATGGCAGGATAACCCAGTCAAGTGGTATGAAGAGGTAGATAGGCCCTATGCCTTTACCAAGTGGGGAAGGAGGGAGGGAAACCTGTACTGCATTAGCACCTAACATCTACATTTATGGTAGGTACAAAACTGTACTATGTTCATCGTGCATACAGCTGCAGTAATCACAGATGGGTAGAGTCCCAAAGCTATGCATAGGGTGGTAGGTACTATGAGGAACTGGGTTGAGCCAGAATGCCCTGCAAAACGGCAGTGGCAAAGCCTGCTCTTGTTCTGGAATATAAGGGCAGGTGGTAGTGTTTTGTGAAGGTATGTACAGAACTCCAAGTGGCTGCCTCCAAGATATCCTTAGTAGGCACACCTCTAAGGAAGGCTGTAGAGGTGGCTGTGGCCCTGGTGGAGTGAGATCTGATACCAGTAGGGACAGGTTTCCCATGATAGGAGTAACAAAATCGTATGCAGTGGCCAATCCACTTGGAAATGGTCTGTTTGGTAACTGGTTTCCTGGAGCCCCTACGCATAGAACACAAAAGTTGGTCTGATTTCCTGAAGGACTTTGTTCTGTCCAAATAGTAACGTAGCTGCCAATGGATGTCTAAAGAGGGAAGAAGCCTTTCCCTCTTGTTTTGAGGGTTAGGATAAAAGGTAGGAAGGTGTATGGCTTGGTTTAAGGCTACCCTAGATACCACTTTAGGCATAAAAGATGGGTTGGTATGAAGGGAAACCCTGTCCTGATGGAAGATGAGGAAGGGCTGCACCGCCATGAGGGCCTGTAGTTCAGAAACCCTACGAGCTGAAGTGATGGCCAGAAGGAAAGCTGTTTTCCAGGACAAATATTGTAGATCTGTTGAAGCAGCAGGTTCAAAGGGAGGCAATGTTAATTTTTCTAGTATGTAATTAAGGTCCCAGGCTGGTATTGGTTGTTTCCTTGGAGGTCTTATATTCTTAGCCCCTCTGAGGAACTGCCGTAAGAGTGGGTGTGAGAATAAAGGAGGACCCGTGTTGAATTCTGCAGAAATGGCTGAGGCGTGTATTTTGATTGAAGAAAATGAAAGTCCACTGCTCAGTAGTGGAGCTAGGTATTGTAAAACCTGAGGCAAGTTCAATTTTCTAGGGTCCTGTCCTCTTTTCTCATTCCAACAGCAAAACCGCTTCCATTTTGCGGAGTAAGCTTTTCTAGTAGATGGTCTTCTGACCTCCAAAATGACATCCTGCACCTCCTTGGAGAGTAGAGTTTGATGTGGTGTTAAGGAATTTTCCATGCAGCGAGGTTGAGTGTTTTCAGCTGGCTGTGAAGGGTTTTGTAGTTGTTCTGCGTCAGCAGAAGAGGTATTAGAGGCAGGGACCACGGAGGAGTATGTGTTAGGCTCCTCAGGAGTGGATACCAGTGTTGCCTTGGCCAGTCTGGAGCAATCAGTATCATCCTCGGTTTGTCTGTTCTTGCTTTCAAAAGCACCTTGGGCAGAAGAGGCAGAGGTGGGAATGCATAAACTGTCCATGTTGTCCAACTGAATGAAAGGGCATCCACTTTCCAGGCCTTTGGATGGAAGGTCCTTGAACAAAACCTTTTCAATTGATGGTTTCTGTGGGAGGCAAAAGATCTATGTCTGGCCTCCCCACGCTTGACTATCTCCGTAAACACCTGTGGATGTAGCTTCCATTCGTGTGGATCTGTCATATTCCTGCTCAGAGTGTCTGCCAGTGTGTTTTCCATGCCTGGCAAATACTGTGCTTGAAGTTCGATTTGTCTTTCCAGAGCCAAGTTCCAAAGAGTCATGGCTAGTCTGCACAAGGGGTATGAGTGAGTTCCTCCTTGTTTGTTTATGTACCACATTACTGTGGTGTTGTCTGTTCTTATGAGCAATTGTCCTGGATGCAGGAAGTCCTTGAAAGCTGTAATTGCATTTATTACTGCCAGCATTTCTTTTTGATTGATGTGAAGGTGCTTTTCCTTTTGGGACCATCTGCCCTGAATGCACCTGTCCTTCATGTGCACCCCCCAGGCGTAATCTGAGGCGTCTGTGGTTATGACTTGTTTTGCTTGAGGCTTGCAGAATGGGAGGCCTGTGTTTACTTGACATGCTTGGGCCCACCATAGGAATTCCTTTTGTAGACATGGAATTATTGGAATAATTGCTTCCAAGCTGTGACTGTGTTGAGACCATAGATTTTTTAGGTACCATTGAAGTTTCCTCATATGCAGCTTTGCACACGGATTAGAAGAATACAAGATGCGAAGAATCCCATAGCCTGCAGGATTTTCCCTGCAGTAAGCATGGTACTTTTTGCCAGCATTTTGAAGTACTGAGATAATTGCCCTTGTTTTTCTGGCGAAGGTATGCCATCTGGGTGTTTGTGTCCAAGCTGGCACCCAGGAAGGTTATTTTCTGAGAAGGTGTTAGCTTTGATTTCTCCTTGTTGATGGTGTATCCCAGAGAAAGCAGTAACCGTGTCACATATGCCAGATGTTCCAGTAGTATATCTTTGCTGTCCGCTTGGATCAGGCAGTCGTCCAGATAAGGGTAAATTTGTATCCCTTGAAGTCTGCAATAAGCAATCACTGATGCCAGGCACTTGGTGAATACTCTGGGCGCAGTAGATAAGCCAAAGGGCAATGCAGAGAATTGATAGTGGATTGAACCTGCAAGAAATCTGAGGTATCTTCTGCAGCTTTGTCTGATTGGGACATGCAGGTATGCCTCCTTGAGGTCCAATGTTACCAGCCAAAACTCCTTGCCCAGCATGGGAAGAAGTTGCTGTAATGTGAGCATCTTGAATTTTGGTACAAGTAGAAATGTGTTTAGGATGGATAAGTCCAGAATGGGTCTCCAGTCGGTTCCTTTTCTTGGTACCAGGAAAAGTCTTGAATAAAAACCTTGACCTTGTTGGTGCGTAGGTACCCTTTGTATAGCCCTCATGTTTAGGAGCTTTGAAATTTGCAGTTGTGCCTCTACCCTTTGATTTTGTGGTAGGTTTGGCATGCCTCATTTTTGGAAGAGTGTGAAATTGAAATTTGTAGCCTCTGTTTATAATGTCCAGTATCCATTTGTCTGTTGTGACAATATGCCAATTGCTTGCAAATAATGCTAGTTTCCCTCCCAAAGGTGCTGCCAGCTGAAACTTGCTTGGCATGGAAATGTGGGAGTCATTGAGTTTGCTTCCTGTATTGTTGTGCACTGTCTTCACCACCTCTTGGTGCTGGAGATTGCCATTGTCTGCCTCTATATGACCCTTGTGATTGCCCTCTGCCCCTTCCGCCTGTATCTGCCTCTTTGGGGCTTGTCAGTGGCTGGAAAGGACCAGTTTTTTGATGGCCAATTCCTGCTAAATCGTGGTGGCTGGACCTGTAAGAAAGCTTTGACAGTTTGCATAGATTTGGCTTTCTCTTCCATTTTTCGTAATATATCCTCAGCATTAGTACCAAAAAGAACATCCTTTTGTAAAGGTGCATCAAGGAGTTTGGCTTTCACATGATCAGGCAGATTTTGTTCCCTAAGCCAGGCATGTCTGCGAATGACTGATCCTGTAGCAGCCGCTCTACTGGAGGCCTCTAGGGCATCATAACCACATTGTAAAGTGTGTTTACCTACTTGTTCTGCACTATGCATCATATCCTGTAACTCTTAAATCTGGTTGTTCAGGTTGAGACATTTTGTTTTTTAATTGTGATAACAGGAACTGTTGATATTTAATCATATGAAACTGGCAGTTTAAGGCCCTCATGGCTAGGGTGGCCGAGGTATAAACTTTCTTACCCCACCTTTCTAGAGATCTAGATTCCCTTTCTGCAGGAAGTGGATTCTTGGCAGTGGAGGCCTTTATTCCCTTAGGGCCTTGTGAAATGGTTTCAGGGTCAGCATTATGGCCTTTGTAGAGAAATTGGTGAGAACTGGGTACTCTGTAATATCTATCAGGCTTAACTGGAGCAGGAGGCAGTGAATCAGTATTAAAACAAGCCTCCAAATAGACATCATCCAGTACCTCCAAAACAGGGGGAATAGCCAGAGGTCTGTGCTGAGGTAGCCAAAGAAATTCCCTAAGTCTTTTCTTGGAGTCTGAAAAGTCTTGGCCTTCCCAATGGAAGTGTTCCCTCAAGGTGTGCAACGTTTCCCCAAAAGAAAAATCCTCAGGGGGAGATACAGAAGGAATAAATTGCTCTGCATCCGAATCCTCAAAAGGGGAGTAAGAGTGTTCCTCAGCATCAGAATGCTCTGATAAAATGGATCCCTGATCAGAAGAGGGGGATTCTTCCTCCACTCTGGGTCTCTTGTCAGGACGGGGCTGAGAACCTCTGATAAGAGTTATTAGATCCTCAGCCATTTTAAGCATCTGTTTCTTAGGCATGGGTCCAGGAGATGGGCCTTGAGCAGCAGGCCTAGTGTGATGCCTGGCTGCTTTGGATTTAGTAAAGGCCTTAATAGAAAAAGAGGATGAAGGCCTAAATACACCATGGGTGGAAGTAGATCTGTCCACATTAGTAGGCTCGACATAAGCTGGGGCTTGGTTGTAGTCTGGGAAAGGGCCGATGACCCAGCGGTCTCGGTACAGAAGACACCGGCGAGTGTCATCGGTAGTCAGGGACTGCAAAGGCGTCTCACTGAGAACCGGACCACGTGAAGCCTGTTTCGCGTGGTGTCGGTGGAGACCGGCCTCGCATGTCGGTCCTTTTCCTTGCGTTTTGGATAAAATGGTAGTCGGAGTGTCCGGCGACATTTTATAGTCAAAAGCTTTACCAAAAAGTGTTGGGCTTAACTCCGCCCGACGCTTGATAGTGCGTTATTGAAGGTAGCAAAAGCGACAGCCCGAGACGCCGTGGTCTGGGCCCAAACAAGGTATGCAAAGGGAATGGAAATCCTTATGCGGTATTTGCTTCCCACAAGAAATGCAATTATTAACTTTTTCTGACATCGGTCTGAGGCAAGAAAAGATTCCCCAACGGGGTACTTAGCTTTAATGAAGACTTCGGTTCCAAATATTTTCGTAATTCAGGAGCTGGCCGACCGGCACTTGCGAACTGCTTCTGCTTCGGGCACCGCGGCAAAAGACTGAAGAACATGGCGTCGGCTGTGTCTTATATACTCTGGCCTTCCTGACGTCAGAAGAGTACGCGACGACAACCGACGCCGGACCAAGACTTTGGAATTCGGCCGACCGAGGGACCGCCTGACGGCTGAAAACCCATCTGTGATTACTGCAGCTGTATGCACGATGAACATCTCATCTAAATATGAAAAAATGTAGACACTCTGTAGCCTGCAATGAGCTATAACTGGAACTAGACACTTTGTGAACACTCTTGGTTTAGTGGATAGTCCAAAGGGTAAGACAGAGAACTGATAATGTGATCTAGACACAAAACCTTAAGAAACACATGAACTCTGGATGAACAGGTATGTGATAAGCATCTTTTAAGTGTGGTGTTACCATGAAACTTGAAAGAGGAAGAAGAAGTAAGAGGTTCGGAAGTGATGACGTTTTGAATTTGGGCACTATCACAAACAGGTTTGGGAAAGAAAGATCCATAATTGGAGTCAACGCATTTTCTTTCTTTGGCACTAGGAACAACTTTGCATAAAAAAACGTTCCCAAACTGGGAAAGAGGAAACAGTTTTATCATTCCTTGAGACAGCATATGAAGAGCCTCTGAAAATAAAAAAAAAAACCTCTGATCTACAGGATGAGAAATGACCCTCTGGAAAGGAAGAACTTCCGCCCACTGCCATCTGTAAACCGGCTGAATGATTTTCAGAAACCAATTGGTCTGAAACAATTTGTTGCCAAAGAGAAAAATGGAGATTCAGACTTTCTAAAAGAAAGAAGGGGCCAGGGTGCGAGGGGCTCATATTTTGAAAATGGTTTGGATATTCTGAATGATGGTTTTCTATGTTGAGGTTACAGCTATCGTTCTATTGGTAATACTCGTATGGCGACTATTAGTAGTAGAAAGCTGACCCCTACTTTTCTTCTAGATATATGAATTACCAAACAAAACAGTCCAGAGATATGAAAGATGGTTCCAGTTTGTTTTCTACATACTCTAGTAATGTTCAGCAATATTGTAATGTCATAAGGAAAAACTGGCCTATTTTATTAGCTGACTGTAATATAGGGCAGTTAGTTGGGGCATGTCCTTCTTTTATTTTTAGGAATAATATGCATTCAGAGACTTTTGTGTTATGGACCTAGAAGCACAGAACCACTGGTAACTTGTAAAAAAGCCACGTTTCCGTGCCATAATTGTAAGGTTTGCTCTTCCATCTCCCCTGTTTGTTTCACTCATCCAGTTACAGGACGTGTCTTCTCTCGTAGATTTACAGCCACTTGCAGGAGAAGCAATTTGGTATATCTGGCCACCTGCAGCTTCTGCCATGGCTTTTATGTTGGGAAGACCACAAGCCAGCTCAGGGAGTGCATATTGAACATCTGGGTCACATCCGCAAGAACGTATCAACTAATGCTTTAGCTAGCCATGCTATGTCTCATCCAGGGCATAATGTTTTTAGATTTAGGGTGCTACAGTTACTTAAACCTAGTGTTAGAAGGGATGATTTTAATACATTCGTAGAAATGTGAAGTAGATTATTTCCTACCAGGCATACAGGTTACCTGGTCTTAATTCTGGAGTTTCACTCCAACCAGCCTTGATAGGGAGGTGGCGATTTTTATTGTTTGCCCTTAATTGTCTTTGACAGTTGAATACTGATGATTGGTTAGCAATTGTTTTAAATTCAATGTTTTTCCTGTTTTGTATGGTCTGATGAAGCGGTAACCCCACAAAAGTGATAACCTTTTGTTTCAATAAAAGATTTTATTGTTCTGCCTTTGTCTACTGCTGAATACCGTGGTGGTTGACTCACATTTTGTCTTTCTACTATTGATCATTTGATTTGTGGGTCACCTTTGGAAGTTGGCTTGCTTGTGTTTCAATTTTTTAAAGGTTAGAAGTATTGCAGAATATAGGCAATCTCAAAGAACAAGAGGAGGAGCAAATGCAGAGTGCTAAAGAGAAAATAAGGAAATATCTGAATAATATGCACGAGTTTAAAAATACTGCAGTTAAGCAATTACTTCTGATAACAACTCCAGAATACAAAAACTTTAAGCACAACGACTTAGGCAGCAGAATGTTTAAAGGATGGTCACCAAACTTAGCAAACATATAACAAGAAAAATAACCAGAGAACCTGTAGAAGTTTGAGGGATTCTGGAAACTTTATGAAAATTTGTATAAAGCAGAGGAATGTAGGAATCAAGGAGTATAAATGGAAATATTTATGGAAGACGTACAGGTAGATGAGGCTCAGCAACTATCTGTTAAGACAGGAGGTGATGAGATACAATCAATCTTCAAGAAAATCTCCAGGAACAGATGGTATTCCTGTGGAAATTTGGAAATTAGGAAGAAAGTGACACAGATGTAGAAACTTTATTTAAAAGTATTTTAAAAAGGGAAGCACCAACATCTTGGAAAAAAGATGTGGTGGCTGTTAACTAAAGATGGCAAATACCATTCAGACCCAGCTTTAAATGGACCCATTTCAATTTTAAGCCACAGTTCCAAAGTGTTTATGTATATACTAGCTGAAAGAATGGCAAATGTGTCGCCAATATTGATAGATATGGATCAGTGTGGTTTTGTGGAGGGGAGGCAAACATTTGACAACATTAACAGAACAATGATGACCCAGAAGGAAGCAGAATGTAAGAAAATACCTCTGTTGATGGTGGGTCTTGCTGAAGAGAAAGCATTTGACACAGTAAGCTGGGATTTTATGAGTATGGCATTGGAAGCATTTGCATTCTCTCATACAATAATAAGGTTAATTAGAAGGATATATGAAGGACCTCAGACATGAATTAAAGTGGGAGGGTTCCTCTCAGATAAGCTGTATTAGAAAAGAACCGCCAAACAGAGGTGTCCTCTTTCCCCTTTACTATTTGCTTTATATTTAGGGCTGCTGGCAAAGAAAATAAGGGACTCAGAAATACAAGGATATAATTGGTATGGTAATCAAGAAAAGTTGGCTTTATATGCAGATGATATTATTTTGTACCTGATAAATCCAGAAAAGGACATCTCAGTGTTGTAGAACATTTTGATACAGTTTCAAGTCTTTTCGGGATATAAAATTAATGAAGATAAAACAAAGGCTATAGCTGTAAATTATATACTCACACTCAAATAGGTTCAGCAATGCCCATATTTAAATGGACATGATAAGGTGAAGTATTTAAGAGTATGGATTAAAAAGGCTTTTGCTATGGCAGCTAAGAATATGTGGGAAGAGACTAAACAAAAGCAGTGAAAACATTTTTAGTACCTTTAGTCTTGTAAACAGGTTAGGTACACTTTTATCAACCAGAGGAGAGGTTGTGGACAATAATTAATAAAGACTTGAAGGAATTTATCTGGGAGGGAAAGAGGGCAAGAGTTAAGTGGGATAAGTTCATTCTTTTAATAGAACAAAGTTGTTTAGTTTTACCTGATTTGAAAGGATATTTTAGAGCTACACAATTAAGAATCATATACATAACAGAAAAAGAAGTTATGTTCTTACCATAACGTTCCATGTGAATTGTTCATCTCGCCTTTGTTCTTACACACGGGTTCGGAGCCGACCCTCGGCTCCGAGTCGGCCACTTCACAAGCTCTGCATCTAAGAGAAAGCTTGAGGCACAGCCTATATCCCATGATCCACCTCTACCATCCCTCAGATCTAGTTTGCAAGAACCAGAACGCACTACTAATCACTGCGTCTAACACTCATGCAATCATACACTTGAGACTGAAGAATACTAGAACCAACCACAAATCAAATAGCTAATAATCAACTTACTGAAGACTAGGAAGAGAAGGCAACCTAGAGAATACCAACCAGGCACTAGTCGTACCCGTTCTTCCAGAACGTGGTGGGGGAAGGAGGGAGGGGATGTAAGAACAAAGGCGAGATGAACAATTCACATGGAATGTTATGGTAAGAACATAACTTCTTTATGTGAAATTGTTCGATCTCGCCGTTTGTTCTTACACACGGGTAGCGTCCCTAGCTCCGTTACCCTGGGTGACTCATGGAAGAACGTTCCTGAGTACAGTGGAACCAAAGGACACTCTGTCCTTGGAGGACCTGTCTACTTTGTAATGAGTGACAAACGTATGAGGTTTTGCCCACGTAGCCGCTGCACAAATAGTATCCAACGGAAGAAGTGCGGCATGGGCTGAAGAAGTAGAAACGGCCCTGGTAGAATGAGCCTTAGGCTTGAATGGAAGTGGTTGCTTTGAAGCAGAATAAACAAAATTTATGCAGTCTGAAAGCCATTTGGATAATGTCCGCTTGGTTACTGCCAAGCCCTTCTTATTATCTGCGAACAACACGAACAGCTGATCCGATTTTCTGTAATCCTTTGTTCTGTCCAGATAAAATCTCAGTTGTCTATGTACATCCAACTTGTGTAGCATGTATTCCAATTTGTTTGAATGGTTTTTGAAAAATGTGGGGAGTTCAATAGATTGGTTAATGTTAAGCACAGAGCATACCTTCGGGAGAAAGGACGGATTTGTACGCAAGAAAACTCTGTCTGGGTGAAAAATCATGTATGGCGGTCTGACTGACGATGCCTGTAGCTCTGATATTCTATGAGCCGAGGTAACAGCAATAAGAAAGAGGGTCTTCCATGACAAACACTTAAGTGAGCAGATTGAAGCTGGTTCGAATGGTGGCAGCATAAGCTGAGACAACATCAAATTCAAATTCCATGGAAAAACCGGCTTGCGGATGGGTGGCCAAAGGTGAAAGGTACCCTTCATGAAAGCCCTACAAAGCCTATGAGACATAACTGAAGAGCCCCCTTCACCTATATGGAAGTTCAATATGGCAGCTAATTGCACCCTTATCGCAGAAGTAGAGGCCCCTTCGTGAAACAGTGTGGATAAAAATTCTAGGATTTTGTATCGGGGCCACCAAGGGATCTAATCCTTGTGCTGATGCCCAGTAAGCAAAACGTTTCCATTTGCTTTTGTATAATTTTCTGGTAGAAGGTTTGTGGGAAGAAACTAAAATGTGTTGTACTGAAGGAGACAAAAACTTTGACCTGGCTAAATTGGGAAGTGCAGCAGCCAAGCTGTCAGTTTGAGGGACTGAAGGGATGGATGAGGAACCCCCGATGAGTGCGTCAATAGATCTGGCTCTGGGTCCAGAATTCATGGTTCCTCCATCAGGTGGGCATGAAGGAAGGGAAACGAGATCTGTCGAGGCCAGAATGGTGCTATGACTATGATCGTCCTTTCCAGATTCCTGGCTTTCTGTAGAAATTTGGGAATCAAAGGGACAGGAGGAAAAGCATACTGGAGACCCGGGGGCCAATTGTGTACCAGTGCGTCCCTGGGGGCACCCCCCGGAGGGGGAAGAAGGGCAAAGTAGCTTCTGCATTTGGCATTCAAGGGGGATGCAAAAAGATCACAGCAAGGCTGGCCCCATCTGCGGAAAATCCTTTCCGTTACTTGACTGTTCAGGGACCACTCGTGAGGCAACAGGATGGCTCTGCTCAACCTGTCCCCAATGACGTTGGATGACCCCGGGATGTGCATTGCTATCAGAAAATGACCTGTGGACACCGCCCATTGCCAAATTCTCAGGGCCTCTGCATACTGGATACGATCTGGTTCCACCCTGCTTGTTTATGTACCAGACCACCGACATATTGTCCGTCTGAACTGCCACTGTTCCTAGAGGTAGAAATTCGTGAAAGTGTTGCAACACTAGGAACACCGCTCTCAGCTCCAGAACATTGATATGCAGATTGTACTCTATCTTGGACCACTCTCCTTGGACTGTTCTCCCCTGGAAAAGCCCCCCCACCCCATCAGAGAAGCGTCCATGGTTACTGTGGCTGTAGGACTGGGTAATACAAACGGACAACCCATCATCAGATCCTGGCTGTTTAGCCACCATCGAAGATCCCGCTTGCAAGATTCCGTGATCGAGACGTGGTGTGACAGAGGGAGCTGTTGGAATGACCACTGTGCGAAGAGCAGCCACTGGAGGATCCTCATGTGCATCCTGCCCAGAGGAACTGCAATCAGAGTGGCTGACATCATGCCTAGAACTTTCAGCACTTGTGCCGCAGAAACTTTTCTGTTCCGAATAAGAATAGCGACCTGGTCTCTGAGGGCTGATACTCTTGTTTGTGGGAGCTTGATCAGCATTGTAGTAGTATCTAACTCCACCCCTATGAATGAGATATGCTGTGAGGGCGATAAGGCAGATTTTTGAAATTGGCTGAGATTCCTAAATGGGAGCAAAGTTTGATTGTGTACTCCCTGGATTGTACAAGGCGATGCTTGGTGGTGGCGGTGAGGAGCCAGTCGTCCAGATACGGAAACACCTGGAATCCTATCCACCTCAGGTGAGACGCCACTACTGCCATGCATTTGGTGAACACCGTGGGGGCTGAGGTGAGACCAAAGGGCAGAGCTCGAAATTGGAAATGAATGGCTCCCAGCCAGAAGCGCAGATGATCCCGGGACGCTTTGGCCATTTTGATATGGTAGTAAGCGTCCCTGAGATCTATAGAGCACATCCAATCATCCTTCTGCAGGAAAGGAAGGATTGACTGTAGCGTGACCATCTGGAATTTTTCCTTCCTTACGAAGGTATTGAGTTTGCTGAGGTCCAAAATCGGCCTCCAGTCCCCTGTTTTCTTTGGAACTAAAAAGAACCTTGAGTAAGTTCTGGATCCTATCTGGTCTGCTGGGACTGGTTGGATGACTCTTTTTTCGAGCAGCTTTCTTATTTCTATGGCTGCTTGATCTCGCAGACTGGGTGGAACATCTGGAAATCTCTTTTGTTGGGGGGGCATGGTTATAAATGGGATGTTGTATCCTCTGGTTACTACGCTTTTTACCCAAGAATCCATAGTAAGACTTAGCCAGGCCTCTGGGTATAAAGGTAAGCGACCCCCGACTGCCTCCAGAGTATGAGAGTCGGGCCTCCCCTCAAGAGTGCTGGAAGGGCTTCCCAGGGACGCTATCCCTGTCGCCCTGGTTCTGCGGACCCCCTCTGCCACCTGGGCGGCGTCTTCCATTCCTGCCTCCTCCTCTGCCTCTGGAGGAGGCGTCGCTCTGTGTGGGCTGGAAAGATCCCAGAGTCTTTCGGAACCACATTTTTCCACCTCTTTTCCCTTTGGGTTACGGTCTGGTCGGCGCGGAAAAACGGACCCCTACGGCAGACAGGGTCTTACCTTCTTGCTCACACCGACTGAGAGTCTCCTTCACTTTGGGACCAAACAGGGTGGCACCATCAAAGGGGGCATTGGTAAAGGAAGACTTGAAGGCAAAGGAGCAAAGGCGCATCCAGGATTGCCTCCGTAGAGCGATCGCTGAGACTGCAGCCCTACTCGAACCCTTTGCCGCATACGAGATGAGCCTCATGGATGAGTTTATTATCGAAGTGCGGGTGTTAAGTTGTGCTGTTACCTTTTCAGAGACAGCAGCATCTGTGTTACCCTGGAGAGTATCTCCCAACTCCTTAATGAGATCTCTCTGAAGTCACGTAAAATGCGTGAGGTAGTTCAGCGAACGCATGGAAAAAGTTGCTGAACTGAAAACGCGCTTCCCATACCTGTCCATAGTCCTGGAATCCTTATTAGGAGGATGAACAGAGGAAGAGGACTCAGACATTTCCTTCTTCGTGGCTGCCGCTACCACCATAGCATCCAAAGGGACTCCTTTTGTGAGATAAGCCTTGTCTCGGGGGGCAGTAATATACTTGTTCGGCTTCCTAGGGACTGGTTCCACTGTATCCGGAGTCTCCCACGCCCTTCGAGCTACTAGATCCATTAGCTCATCGAAGGGTGGGGTCACCCCGGAGGTAGAAGGTTGAGCCCCAAATGCCTTCAGCAACACCGACTCATCCTCAGTGGGGGCAAGGGTCTGCCAATCACCCCTCTGTTTCAAGATCTCCAGGATGTAAGCAAACGAGACATCCTCCGAGGGGGACCGTGGGGACCCCTCTGACTCATCCAAATCGGTGTCCGATGTCAGTGATTCTTGCGGAGAATCAATGTGCCTCCTCTTGCACAATTTCTTCCTCTGGACTTCATCAGAGGGGGCATCTGGTGAAGATTCCGAGGAACAGGGAACACCCTCTGGGGGTGGTTGAGGCATCTACGCTTGGGGGGGGGGATCGCTGGTACAGAAACAGAACGAATCCCTTTGGGGGAAGCAGAAGAGGATTCCGATGAAGTGAATGTCTTTTCAGACAAAACCTTCCTCATGACGTCGAAGGCAAAGGAGCCCCGGGCCGAGGATTCCACTGGATCCAAAGAGCATTGTAGTTTCCCCAAGACCGGGACCACGGGCTCCGACCCAGAGGACGGAGCCGAACTAATCTGTGCCAAGGCTCCGAGGGGAAGAGTCGGAACCGAAAGCTCGGTTCGACTCTCGGCCCCGGAACCAAGGACAGACCGTCGGCTAAGTGACTCCTCGATGGGCTCTGAGGGAGTCGAGGTTAGTGGTGCCGATCACACAAAGGTAGGCTTCGGCACCGAGGGTTCAACAATCATCGGTTCCTCTTCTCTCGGCTCCGAAGACTCAAAGGGTCTCGGAGGAGGATCTGCTGGAGATACAGGAAGGGCTTCTAGTTTCAAAACCAACTGGGACGAAACCGCAATTAGTTTGGACAGAGCCGTATTCTCCATGAGCTTCTGTACCACACAATCCACGTCAGTATCAGATAATGGCCTCGAAGAACGGGTCGAAGGGGCCGAAGATGTCACCGACCGAAGGATCGAGGGTGGAGGCACCTCAGACACCGGCTCCAAGACCTGAGGCTTGATGAGAGATAATCGCTCGGTGCTCGGCCCCGAGGTCTGTGGAGCCGGCGACCGAACCTTAGACGAGGTGCTCGGAGCCGATGACCTGGGCTCCGATACCTTCGAAGTCTTCGACCCCTTCGAAGACTTAGACGCCTGATCAGCCTTCTCCAAGGCTTCTTGAAAGTCAGGCTTTAGTAAGCCCCTTTCTATCAGCTTCCTGCGCCTTTCCATCATGACCCTTCCACTGAAAGAGTGACAAATGGAGCAGTCCTCCTGCAGGTGGAGAGGGCCAAGACAGTAGACGCAGGAAGCATGATTGTCAGTAATGGACATCTTCTGTCCACACTGACATCTTTTGAACCCTGATTTAGCTTTTTCAGCCATGACTGACAGGGAACAAACTTTACCAAGAAAGATAGCTAGCTTAAGAAAAGTATAACACTAATTTACTAAGTAATATGAAAAGCTAAGTAATGTTAGCAACAGTCACTAATTTAACTAATATGAATATACACTACACTATAAGAGTAAATATAGATATATATGAATTTATATATATATATATATATATATATATATATATATATATATATATATATAAAACAAGTAAGTATATATCAAAAAACACTGCATTCAAATACTATACTGCTAAAATTAGAAAAATATCTAACTAAGCTTATACTACTAAAGCTGTCAGAGCCCTGACAGTATTAAATAGGCCTAAGCCCTAAGATTATATTTATATAGAAAAATACAAAAATTTTAACTGGCCCGAGCTCTCCTCGACGCGATCTGCTGCAGCGGCAAACTAGATATGAGGGATGGTAGAGGAGGATCATGGGATATAGGCTGTGCCTCGAGCTTTCTCTTAGATGCAGAGCTTGTGAAGCAGTCGGCTCCGAACCCATGTGTAAGAACAAACGGCGAGATCAAACAATTTCACATGCAGAAGTTTGTAATTCAAAGTGGAAAGGGATGATGATGAAGCAAGGGAAAGTTCCAGAAAAAATATGAGAGTGAGAAAGATTTTAGATGCAGATCCTTATGCAGGATAATAACGATGTAGAATATTATATTCATAAAGTAGCAGAAAATATTCTAAGAACTAAGCCAATATGAGAATGGAGAAAAGAGATTTTGCCAATAGAGTTGACTGCAAGTAGAGGTACAGAAACTAGGCAAAAGGGGGCTGGAATTTACTACAGAAACCTGGCAAAGGAAACAAAATATTAGGAGCAAGTACTCAAACAGGAAAAATAATAGTGGGATGAGGCCAACAAAAATTGTTTAGCAGACTACAGACTGCCCTCCCTACCAGTGCTTGATCACAGAGTACAGGCAAAGAAAAAGGGACGGGAATTTTAAGTGAAAGATCTGCTCTGGTAGAGTTTTTAGTTGAATCTAGAACAGAAGTAGCTGTTAAAAAATTATAATTAGTAGGGCATATAAAATATTGCTGATAGCTAATATAATCAATCAGAGGAGCTTAGAAAAGATTGGGAAGAGAGACTGAAAAAGCAAAAATAATGGGAAGACATATGCATGGCTCCCAAGTAAACAACCAAGTCCAGAAGGTTTAGGATCTTTGCTTGGAAGTGTTTGCATAGGTATTTTTATACTCCAAGCAGACTTCAAAGAATCTTTCCTCAGGTAAACAGTAAATGTTAAGGGTGTAGTGGAGGAAAAAATGTAACTGGGAAAAAGAAGTTATGTACTCACCATAACGTTCCATCTGAGTAGGTAAAGTACAGTTTTGTACCTACCATAAATATAGATGTTCGAGTGTAGACACTGCTGCAGTCATTACACTTGGGTTATCCTGCCGTCAGGCGGTCCCGCAGTCGGCCAGAGTTCCAAAGTCTTGGTCCGGCGTCGGTTGCTGTCGCCTCCTCCCTGACGTCAGTGCGACAGGGGGTATATAAGATGCAGACAATGGCATTTTCTTCAGTTTTTCTTGCCCCAGATGTCAGGTGCCTCTAAATATGTAGGCAATTCCAATTGCTAATAAAACATACATAAGAAAAGCAAAAAACAACTTACAGCTACCAGCAAATACTCCCCATAGGTAGTAAGGGTAGAGACTCGAACCTCTCCTTAGCATGGAGAACATCGATATCTGTGCAGTAACAGAAACCTGGTTCAAGGCTCCCGAGAGCACCCCAGCACTACCAGGTTATACCTCATACCATGCTTTTCGGCCCCAAAACTTGGACCGAACCACAAAAGGAGGGAGAGTATCAATATTCGTCAAAGATACCCACACCTCCAGGTTGGTGGCACAGCACGAAGCATCAGAGACTATCCATGTGCAACTAACAGTGGGTAAAACTGCCTTCCAGTTTATAGCCTGCTACAGACCACCCTCCCAAACCCAGGAACCCCACTCGGCCTTCCTGAGAACACTGGAAAATATGAAGGTCTCTCCAAACACCATTTTTTTGGGCGACTTCAACTACCCAAACATAAACTGGGAGCATTACTCTAGCTCCAACACCCTAGCCCAAAGGTTCCTAGAATTTATAAACTCAAATGCTATGGAACAATGTGTTACCACTCCCACAAGAGGGGAAAACATACTGGACCTGATCATCACCAACATGGGGACTCTATGCTCCAGACCAGAAGTGTATCCCTCACTGGTAAGATCAGACCATAAACTAATCTCACTGGATATTCACATCCCGACTCCACCCCCTGCCCTGAAAACCACAGTGAAAAACTTCTCTAAAGCAAATTTCACACTCCTCAAAACCGAGGTGGAATCCTTCAAAGCCCCCGGGCCTGTGGAAAATACGGCCCAGACCGCAGAATCCTTTATAAACGCATTCTATGAACACCTTCAGGAATGCATGGATCATGCAATCCCAAATAAAACCAAGACCCAATCCTCCAAAGGCAGGCGTCCTGTCTGGTGGACCCCAGCCATAAACAAATTATACAATAGAAGGAGGAAGCTACTACATGATAGAGCAAAATCCCAAAAAGGGAAGGCATCTCTGATCAGTATTAGCAAAACCTACTGGCACTCATAAAATCATCTAAGGCCAGCTTCTAGAGAAAAATTGCACAGGACACTAAGGATAATCACAAGGCTTTCTTTAGTTATGTTAGGAACCTGGGTGGGAATTCCCAGATATGCTCAGAATTAGTCCAAAATGACAAAAATACACGAACCCACAGACATTGCCAACATCCTAGTTGACAGGTTCAGTGCAAACTCCCCCAACCAAAGGGCAAATATCTATCCCAGCAGAGTGCTGCCCCTGACATCTCAGATGCTCAGGTAAGAGCTGCCTCTCCAAAGCAAAAACACAGCATCAATGGGACCAGACGGTGTCCCGAGCTGCGTCTACATGAACTCCAAGAAGAGCTAAACCCAAACATAAAACTACTGTTCAATCTCAGCCTTACTACAGGATATGTACCCAAAGAGTGGCGTACAGCAACAGTGGTCCCTCTCCACAAAGGTGGTGCCTCAACGGATCCTGGAAACTATCGCCCCATAAGCCTGACTAGCTTGGTCTGCAAAGCTATGGAAAGGATCATCATGGACCTCATAAATAAAGATATTGGGGACCTACAGACACTGGATTCTACCCAGTTCGGCTTTGTTAAGGGCAGATCCTGCCTCTTAAACCTGGTTGATTTCTTTGAAACAGTCACCAAGGCCATTGACGAGAGGAAGGTGGTCCACGCAGCCTACCTGGACCTCGCAAAAGCCTTCAATACAATACCCCACTCGGGCATTACAGATCAGCTCACCAGCTTAAATATAAACCCCTATGTCACTAGATGGGTTGCAAACTGGCTCAAGGACAGAACCCACATGGTTAGAATTGCTGGAGCCATGTGAG
The DNA here is from genome assembly GCF_019279795.1 of Protopterus annectens. Lineage (NCBI taxonomy): Eukaryota > Metazoa > Chordata > Ceratodontiformes > Protopteridae > Protopterus > Protopterus annectens. The sequence continues at coordinate 634,340,323 of NC_056731.1, forward strand.
ACTCCAAACCAGTTACAAGTGGCGTCCCACAAGGCTCAGTCCTGGGACCTCTCTTGTTCGGTATATATTTCTCGGAGGTACAGGCCAACACGGAAGGACTGTGGCTGACCAAGTTCGCAGATGACTGCAAACTGGGTGCCATAATCGACTCTCCAGCCGACACAAGCATCCTTCAAAAGGGCCTCACAGAAACAGACAACTGGTGCCAGAGCCATGGCCTCAAGATAAACGGCAAAAAGTGTATAGTCATCCCCTTTGGCAAAAACAAAGTGCCCACAAATTACCACATAGGTGGTAATCCATTAAGTACAGAAGACGTAATTAGGGACCTGGGGACCCAAGTTGATAGCAATCTCTCATTTGACAACCACGTGGCCAAAGTGGTTAGAAAAACATTTTATATAGCCCACCTAATCATGAAGGGATTCACATCTAGATCAGGGGAGGTCATCATGCCTCTTTACTCATCCCTCATCAGGCCCATAATTGAGTACAATGCCCCTTTTGGGATGTACCTTACCAGACACCTGCAGCAACTGGAAAGACCCCAAAAGTACCTCACCAAGAGGATCAAAGGGCTCAAACAGTTGCCATATGCTGCCCGTTTAAAGAAACTCCAGCTCTACTCAGTGACATACCGCCTGCTCAGAGGCGATCTGTGCCTGACGTATAAAGCAGTGTCCAACCCGGAACTAATGGAAATGCTGCACCTCAGAAAATCCAAATCTCATCGAGCTATGCGCTCGAGAGACTTGAACCTCAGCACTGAAATAAATAGGACATGCTGGAGGGACAGATTAATAACCCAGAGGCTCCCTTCACTCTGGAATAAAATCGCAGTCCAGTTTAGGCAGAGTCCCTCATTGACTCTCTTCAAGAGGAATCTTGATGAGTGGATGGGAGATCGTAGATTTACTCCGGGTATCACTTCTGTGTCACTATTAGACAGAGGCACAGTATACTAACCTCGAAAAAGGGCATAGCAAAATTAATTTAAAATGGGTGGTGAAAGCCAAACACACACTGGCTAGGCTTGTAAATGCCCTAGGGCAGATAGCCTAGTATGAACCTATGAACCTATGCTGCAGAAGTAGCCATAGACCTGGTAGAATGGGCATGGACCCCCAAGGGTTCAGGCTGGCTGGAGGCTAAATAAGCATGCACGATGCATTGGGATATCCATCTGGCCAGGGTAACTTTCGTAATAGGCTTACCAATAGATGGTTTAGCAAAAGACACAAAAAGTTGATCTGATTTCCTAGTAGTGGCTGTCCTGTGCAAGTAAAAACGCAATTGTCTGTGCACATCCAATAAGTGCAATCTGTATTCCCCTTTGTTCTCAAAGTTGAGTAAGAACACAGGCAAATAATGGATTGGTTGATATTGGATTCAGAGGCCACCTTAGGCAAGAAAGAAGGGTTAGTCCTGAGAGACATTCTGTCCTTATGGAAGACCAGATACGGGGGTTTCATGCAAAGGGCTTGAAGCTCAGATACTCTCCTGGCTGAAGTAATTGCAATCAGGAAGGCCATTTTCCAAAATAAAAATTTTAACTCAACCGAAGCAGCCGGTTCAAAGGGTGGGCCAGTCAAAGCCTGAAGAACCAAGGTTAAGTCCCAGGGTGGAACCGCATTCTTGACCGGAGGTTTCAACAGAAAGGTGCCCTTCAAGAAAGTTTTGCATATCTTAGCGGATGCTAAGGGGCCAAGGTTACCCCCTATGTGAAAATGGGAAATAGCTGCCATTTGGACTTTGACTGTAGAAGCACTAGCTCCTTGGTAAAAGATATGGGACAAGAATTCAAGAACTATTGGAATGGGAGCAGTAAAAGGATCTAAATCCCTATTTTTGGCCCAGATGGAAAAACGCTTCCATTTACTTCTGTAGATCTTTCTGGTAGAAGGTTTATGCGCCGCTACCAGAATAGATTTTACGGGAGATGAGATACTGGGAGTCCTTGCGATTAGTGGAACTGGATCAAACAAGCCATGAGCTTGAAGTCGCCCAGGTTTGGGGGCTGCAATCCCACAGGATGAGAGATCAGATCCGGAATGGGATCTAAGATCCAAGGAGGAACTACACTATGAGACCGCAGGTAAGGGAACCAGATCTGGCGAGGCCAGAATGGGGCTATGAGGATTATCTTGCTCCCCAACCGATGAGCTTTCTGCAGAAATTTTGTCATTAGCGGAAGAGGAGGATAAGCATAAAGGAGACTGGGGGGCCAAGCATGAACCAGAGCGTCTCAGGGGCTCTCCCCTGTTCGGGGAATCAGAGCGAAAAACTCGCTGCATTTTGTGTTTGAAGGAGAAGCAAAAAGATTGCAGCAAGGCTGACCCCATCTGAGGAAGATCTGATTCGCTACTGATGGGTTTAGAGACCACTCGTAAGGTGTGAGGATCGAGCGACTCAGCTTGTCCGCTAGAATGTTGACCAACCCGGAATGTGTGTTGCTATCAGAAAGCGGTTGGTGGAAATCGCCCATTCCCAAACTCTCATAGCCTCTTGACAAAGAGGGTAAGATCTGGTTCCCCCCTGTTTGTTGATGTACCAGACTACTGCCTTGTTGTCTGTCTGAATTGCAATAGTCCCCAGAGGAAGAAGGTCTTGAAGGGCTTGCAATGCTAGAAGCACTGCCCTCATCTCCAGGACATTGATATGCAGAACGGTCTCTAAGGGAGTCCACGTGCCTTGGACGGTTCTGCCCATAGAATGCCCCACCCCCACCCGAGGCGAGAAGCATCCGTGGTCAGCGTGGCTTGAGGTTGAGGCATCACAAACTGTCTCCCCTCCTGCAGCTCTCGGGATTGGAGCCACCAAAGAAGGGAGTTCCTACAAACCCTGCTCAGGGGAATTGGAGACTCCAATGGGTGGAGTAGGAGAGACCATTGAACCTGAAGAGTCCATTGTAGAACTCTCATATGCAATCTTGCTAAAGGTGACAGGCTGATGGCTGCCGCCATGGAGCCCAAGGCTCTCAGGACCAACTCTGCAGGTGGGGCTGGAGACTGTAGGAGCTCCATTATGTGAAGTGACAAGTTGCGCAACCTGTCCGCTGTTAGAAAGGCTTTGGTCTGGCGCGTATTTATCCTGGGCCCTATAAAATCCAGAACTTGCACAGGATGAAGAGATGACTTCTGAAAATTTATAGCAATGCCTAGATGCTGGGCCAAGGCTAGGGAGTAATCCCTGGCGGAGCAAAGCAGATGCCTGGTGGGGGCGGTGAGGAACCAATCGTCCAGGTATGGAAAGACCTGAATTTCCTGAAGTCTCAGATGGGCTGCTACAACTGCCATGACCTTGGTGAACACCCTGGGGGCTATGGTGAGGCCGAATGGGAGAACCCTGAACTGAAAATGACTGGCTCCTAGCCGAAAGCGGAGAAACCTCCTGGACCATCTGCCCATGAGAATGTGGTAGTAAGCATCCTTGAGGTCTATGGAGCACATCCAGTCATTCTCCTGTAGGAGAGGGAGAATAGATTGCAGAGTGACCATCCGGAATTTCTCTTTGGCAATGAACAGGTTTAGAGATGACAGGTCCAGAATTGGCCTTAAGTCCCCCGTCTTTTTTGGCACCAAAAAGAACCTGGAGTAATTGCCTAATCTGGACTGCTCTGGGGGGATGTGCTGGATGGCCCATTTTTCTAGCAACTTCAATATTTCTGAAGCCGCAGCCTCCCTTTGATCGGGTGGGACATCGGGAAGGCACTTCGTTAGAGGGGGAAGATACAGAAAGGGAATAGTGTAACCTCTGGATATTATTCGGAGCACCCAATGATCTGTAGTAATGGACTCCCAACTTTGTAGGTGCTCCGAAAAACGTTCCCCGACTGCCTCCAGAGAGGGAAAGCTGGACAAGTCCTCAGGGCTGCTGCGCAGGCCGGTATGAGAAAGGTTCTCTGGACCCGAAATTCTTCGGCCCCCCTCTGCCTCTGGGCCGGCGTCCACCTTGTCCTCCTCTGCCTCTGAAGGATGAAGGGTCCGGAGCGGGACGGGACTGCTGGGACTTCCGGAACCACATCTTCTTCTGTCCTCTCTGGTTCCTTGAGAAGGACCTTTAAGAATTAGAGAAGTGGATCCCGATGGCAGACAGAGTCTTCCCATCTTTCTCGCTCTGGAGCAGCGTGTCATGGACGGTTTTGCCGAATAGCGTAGAACCGTCAAAGGGAGCATTCGCAAAGGACGCCTTGAAGGGTTCCGCAAAGTCACAAAGGCGAAGCCAGGTGTGGCGCAGCAAGGCGACCCCTGCTCCGCTGGCTCTAGCCGCTCCCTCTGTGGCATGGGAGAGGAGCTGCATGGAAGTGTTAGAAATTGACTTTAGAGTGGCCATCCGAGCCGAGAAGGTCAGTTTGTCCTCGGCCGCCATGGACTCTGGGGGAGCTCCAGCGTATTCCTTTATCAAGTCCCGCTGGAGCCTGATGACGTGTGCCAGGTAATTCAGCGCCCTTATAGAAAAGGAAGCTGAAGCAAACATCCACTTTCCAATACAGTCCATAGTCCAAGATTCCTTATCAGGAGGATGGACCGAGGAACTTTCCTGTGCTAGTTCCTTCTTAGTGGCATCTGCCACCACCATGGCATCTACTGGGGACCCTTTATTCCATGCCTGTCTGTCAGGAGGGGGACTGAGTATTTTGTCTGGTCTTCTAGGGATTGGCTCCACGGTGTCCGGCTCCTTCCAAGCCCTGGTAGTAATCAAGTCTACCAGGGGATCAGCCGGGGGGGACACCCAAGAGGTAGACGGGCCTGCATCAAACACCTCCAGAAACACAGACTCATCGGAGGAAGGTTTTTAGGCAGTCCACCCTCCTCTGATACGTTGCATTTCCATAATGTCTCCAAAGGAGATGTCTTCAGGGGGTGACCTTGGGGAACCTTCCCCTTCCTCTAAGTCCATGTCCTCCGTGAGGAACTCAGGGGAGTCCAAGTGCCTCCTTTTGCACTTTCGTTTGTGAGGGACCTCCTCGGCGAGACTGTCCAAGGAGGGCTCACCAACGGGGTCCTGTTCCCCTATGGGAACCAACTGGAGCGCCGACGCAAGCTGTCCCTGGGGCCGGATGATGTTAGATAGGCCCAAACACGCGGGTGTGACGAGTGGATCCGTAGCCCAGACCGGGGACCTGGAACTCCTCGACAGAACCCTCTCCACTACGTCAAAAGCCGAGGGCGAACCATTCTCCCCTGGCTCTGAGAGCAGCCCCCTCAGCTCCGACGCAAGGATCGGTGTCGGAGCCAATGCGATCGGACCCGAAAGGGGAGTGTGGTCTGACCGAAACGGAGCCGAAGACACACTCATCCCTGCGGATCCGAAGCTCGGCTCTCGGCCCCGAGAGCTCGGATCAGACATGCTCGAGGGTACGGTCGGCATCGAAGTAGCCACCACTGTCGGCGCTGACGACTCCCCGGGTCTGAGATGGCTCAGATCCAAAGACTCTGAAACCCGATAGCGAATCAGAGAAGGAGCAATTAGGGCAAAGAAAGGGGCCGAGCTAGGCGGAGCAACCCCATCTAAATCTGGCCTGCAAGAATCGACGCATCATCCGGTCCAAATCAGCATCAGACATGCTTCTGGTGGACCTCGATGAGGTCACCAAAGTGGGCCGGGAAGGCCACCTTGAAGACCTAGAGGGAGACCGGTACTCCTCCTCCGGCTCCGGAGAAAAGCGGGGGGAACGGAGCCAAGAGGGTAAAGATCCGGAGACCCTCCTGGGAGGGCTAACTACCTTAGCTGGCGGAGCAGAGGGATGAGACTCTGCCCACTTCTTATGGCTTTTATGCCGCTCTTTGTCCTTGTGCCTCTTCTCTCTAGTAGAACAGTCCCCCTCTCCCTGAGACACAGAGGGAGGTTGAGTCCCAGTCAGGGGAGGGGGAACTGAAGGCAGGACAGCCGCAGCTGCGGCTGGTGTCTTAGAGGGAGAGGAGGAAGAAGAATCCGTGGGCACTTATTCCTCCTATCCCTAACAGCCCGGGGGTTGAAGGCCGCACACACTTGGCAGCCAGAAGACAAGTGGGCTACCCCCTAGGCAGAGAACGCATTGAGTGTGGCCATCCGCTGGGGGCAGCTTATGGCCACACTCAGTGCATTTAGAAAAAATGGCCTTAGGCCCTTCCATCGCACGACCACACACACACAGTAAAGGGGAGGGAAGAAATTAAATTTAAACAATAAGTTTACCACAAAAAAACCCGAAAAAAGTATATAGACAGAAAACTAAGGGCCTACTGCACTCACTCAACACACAAAAATCTTAGAAATAGTTTTAAAAGGTTTTTAAAACTCTCACCCAACGCCAAGAGCTCGTCACTTAAAGCTGTCAGAAGCCGCGGCAAACGAGATCTGAGGACTGGAGGGAGCTAGCAGGGCATTATGGGTAAGGGGGAGGAGCTGAGAGCTCGGATCTTTTAGCTTGGAAAGCTGCCGGCTCAGATCTGAGGACGGATCCGATACCCACAGGTTGCTGATCAAATGAAGTTAACTACTTCAAATCATATATTTTGGAAATGTAATGAGTTGGCAGGCTTTAAAATTACTTAGAAAAAACTCTATCAGAAATATTAGGCGAGTAAATGGCTGTAAGGAAATGATTCTTTTGAGCTGGGACACAGATTCTGAACTGCCTAGACAACAGTAAGGGCTTAGTATGTTTAATTCAGTTTGGCTGTCAAAAAACAATTACTGGAAAATGGAAATCAAAGTCTACATCAACTGCAATTGAGAAACTGAATAATAATAAAAGATATAAAAGAAATGGAAGAGGGATCTTCAGAAAGGGGAAGGAATAAATTACATACAAATAAATGGGAACTGAGAGAACAACAGATGCATAACAACATTTAGGAGGAGGTGTGATGTTTAAGGGAAGGCAGGGATTCAGCAATTTTTGTAATGTTGGACTGATTACAGTAGCAAATAAAATATATGTGATATATATTCTATTTAAATGCAAAAATGTTAAAATGGTTTGTATTTTTTTTGTCTTTTAATTTCTCCAAGTCTTTTGGATTTCTAATACCATGATGGGACTGGACCCCATTCCTAAGTCAAAGTATGATTAAAGTTCATGAAATTAGTATTGTTTCAATCTTTGATGTTAGCCAGAAGTGCTCTTCGCAGCACCCACAATGTGCCTTGTAATGACTCCTTCTGCAATTCATATCGAGTTACATGTATCGGTAACATGTCTAAGTATAATTGTAAATTCTTTTTTACAAGACCTGTTGCTCATGCTACTATTGGAACTGTCTGGGTATCCTTCTTCTACACTGCCCTTGTTTCTGCTTGAAAATCCTGGTATTTTATGACTTTCTCTCTCTCTCTCTCTCTCTGTACGTAAAACACTATAGTAACTAGGTATTGCAATTTCAATGATAAATTATAATTTGTCTTCTTTTCATGGACTACTATATCTGGTTTTCTTACATCTATTTTTTGAACTGCTGGCAATGGGTGATTCCATGTGATATAAACCATCATTTTCTATAATGTTTTGTGGCTTATGTTTCTAGTGTTTTTCAGCTATTTCAGTATTATAATGTTTGTACAGTCTTGCCACATTATGCCTTTCAGTATACAGTCCTTCTACCATAAGTATATCACCAACCAGCAACAAAGATGTGCAACTATTTCCAATTCTGTTTTACAAAACCTACATTTGTCTGTTTCTCCCACATGTTCAATGGACTTTGTAAACTAACAGGTACATAGTCCACTATCTTGGAATGCCAATATTAACCTTTTGTCATTTCGTTTAAATTCACCTCTCCTTAACCATTCCTGTGTTCGATCCTGATCAACATGAGGTTGTTTCAAGAGTTTTCTACACTTGCAACTGTACTTATGCATTTTCCACATTTCTTGCCCTCTCATAAGATCCTTCACCTTATGTTCTTTCTTTTGTTTTTTTGGCACATTCAGTTGCTACCTGATTTTTATTTACTTCTGGTTTGATCTCAATTCCCGCTTGACATCAATATGCTTCTGCTAAACTAAGCAGGGAAGTCATCCTAGACTTATTCTCCTCATGTTTCAAAAGTTTTACTATGTTTTGGTCTTGTGAGGTAAGCAGATATGCATGCAGTCCTACGATTGCAGATCTATATATGTAGTCAATTTTGTGGAGGCCCACACCTCTTTCAGAACGGGGAATATATAGTCTTGGTATACACTGATTTTTATAAATCATCTGATGAGCATGAAGCATCCCTCTTGTTTTCCTGTCCAACCAATCCAACACCTTTTGGGGCCAGTCAATCACTCCAAAACCCTAAGTTATGACAGGAAAAGCAAATTGGTTTATAGCCTGGACTTTATTCATACATGTCAACTCTGTTTTCAGTATTAATTTTAGTCTTCTAAAATATTCCTTACTAAGTTTTATTCATATTTGTTCATGTTTTATTGTTGATCCTTCATCAATTTCCAAATACTTATACACTCCCTCTTGCTCAAGTTCTTTTATATCACATTTCTGTCCCAGATTGAGGTTTTCCTGGTGCTGCAGCTTTCCTGCTTTAAAGGTTGTTTTTGCACATTTATCAAGACCATACATTCTATCATCTGAAAAAGTTTTGACCACTTGCAGTTGTTCTTTTAGTTCCTCATCTGATGAATTATACAGTTTTAAATCATCCACAAAAAGAAGATGAGAATTCTTTACATTTTGCTGTTTTTTGGGAGCCAAATTGTAGCCATGACCTAATTTGTTAAGTAGACAGCTTAATGGCTTAAGAGTAAGACAAAAGAGCAGCGGTGACAGATATTCAACCTGGAATTATCCCCCTTTGAATTTTTATCTCTGGAATAATAATGTCTCCTTTATCATGGCTTAAAAGTGGTCTGCCACTGTTTCATGGTTGCTGTAATGTAATTGTTCAGTATAAGGTATATCTTATACATTTTAAGCACTCTTTTAGCCATGAATGTGGGATACCTTCAAATGCTTTTCTGTAGTCTATCCATTCCATACTTAAGATTCTTCCCCTTTTTACAGTTTTCCATTATGACTTTAACAACAAATGATGCTTTGTTCCATATGCTTTCTTTTGTTACCCTTTTGTTTAATTGCCACGACTGAGTTTTCTTCTAAATGACTATAAGCTCTGTCACCATCAATTCCAGTGTACAATTTATATGTCATTACTGGTCTATAGTTTTTTTAGGATAGCTTGCAGATTCGCTCTTAAGAAGGAGCATTTTTTTTTGCTGTTAACCAGGCTGGTGTTTGTTCAGGGTGTGCATATAAATAGTTCTTACTTATGGCTAAACCTTCATGTAAAGATGTTAATACTTTTAGCCAAAAGTTAAGTACTGCATCTGGGCCTGGTGTTTGCCAGTTAGCTTTTCTTAACTTTGTGTCAATCTCTCTGGCCATTACTTCATCCCATTTCATATTCTGTACATTTGAACTTCTTATTCTTTCTTTTACTTTTTCCATCCATTTAGCATCTTTGTTATGTTCCACAAGATCATCATAGATATTTCTCCAAAATGTATGTATTTCTTCTTTTTTTTTATGGTGTTTCAATTAGTTTTGCCTAGTTTCCCAATTCTCTATAAAACTTTTTTGAGTCATCAATAAATTGCTTATTTTGTACTTTTCCTTTATATTTACCTTTATATTTTATATGTTTTTCTGCCTATGCTGATATTTTTAGATTATTATCTGTGATAGTGCATGATAGATCTGATCTGTTCTGATACTGTGCTTTATTTTTATCACGTCTTTGAGTATTTTTTTAATCTGTTTCCTCTTCTATACTCTTCTAACAGTGACACTTCTTGTCTTAATTGCCTTATAGTTTTCTCTATTCGATACTTCCATGATGGCATTACTTTTCTTCCTTTCCTTTCCCTAACTACCCTGTTTTTTGCAGTAAGACTCTATCTGTTATTAACTTTGCTGCACAGTAATATATCCTATTTACTTCAGTTATACCGCATTAATCTCTATGAACAGTCTTAATTAACTGTGTTAATTTGTTTCATCTAACTTCTGTCTTTTAGGGTTTTTCTGACTTTCTGTAGTCTATTTCTTTCATTGATCTTAATATGTCTATCAGTCTCTGTTAAATCAAGCAACTCTTTTCTTAGATTATTTTTTTCTAAACTGAGGGCACATTCTTTGTTCTCACTTTCCTGCATTCTATAGAAAGTTGCAGAGCATCTTCCTGTGCCATATTCTCTTCAGTTTCATTCTGTGTCATACGTTGCTCTTTCAGATGGGAACTCACTGGCCTATCAGTCCACAACATTGACTGCATCAGAGTTCCCACAGTTTCCTGTTCCTTCCCTTGCTTTCTAACTCCAACTGAACTTTTGTACTGGTTTCCTGTGGAAGGCTCCAAAATATCTTCATACGGTAACTGATCAGATGTTTCCTGCTCCACTGGTTTCTCCTTAATTTGGGGATACCATTGCTCTATCCTGCTGTGATATTACCACAGTTAGATTTTCTACACTAAATCCTTTACTTCACAGGTAATCCATAATCTCAGTTTATATTTCTTTAAGTTCTCCATTACTAATCCACTTTTATAGTTTTCCTCTTTATTTTCTTATTTTTTGTACTGTAAAATTTTCCATGTCCGGATGCCTTTGCCTGTGTTTCTCTTCAAATATCTTTGGTGCTGCTCTTTTTGTATTGATTAGTTTTGCTTTCTCCTTTGCAAAAATAATGCACTACATTAAATCTCTTTTTTTTTCCTATGTCCATATTTCATCTTCAGATATCTCCTGCTCCTCTTGTTTCTCCTTAATTGGGGGACTCATTGTTTCATCATCCTGTGATATAACCTGTGTTAGACTTTCTACAGTAAAGCCATCACTTTAGAGGTATTCCATAACTTCAACTTCTACTTTTTTAACTTCTACTTTACTAATCTTCTTTTCTGTGTTCCCTTTTTGTGATCTTATTTTTTTGTATTGTGAAATTTTCCATATCTGGTTGCCTTTGCCTGTATTTCTCTTCAAATATCTTTGGGGCTGCCTTTTTTGTATCGATTAATTTGGCTTTTTCCTTTGCATAAATATTGCACTATATCAGATCTCCCTTTCTTTCCCATGTCCACCTTTATTTTTATACGTTTCAAAAGTCTCTAGATTTTGTCCTTTATATTTTCTCACTTACTCAGTCGCTTCTTTTTCCAAATGGCCTGTGGTTTCTTGGTCTATATAATGTTTTTCATAAATCTGTTGTATTAATGAATACAAATTTTTATTTAAAGCTTCTGACAGTTTTTCTTGTCTAAGTATTTTTCTTTCCCTTAATTTCTCTTTTAATCTTTTTGTATATCTTCTGTTTGGAAATTCTGGGCTTCTTGCATAATAGCAACAATACATACTTTCTTATCCTCAACAGTGCACTCTATTGTCTTTATGGCTTTTTTTTGGCCTATCAGTTTTTGTGAAGTTTGAGGACTACTACTTCCTTTTACAACAGGAGGGCCATCCTCCCCTGGGTCTGGCCTAGCCCTAATGTAGGAATGTTTCCGTGTCTTGAGAATTCTACACTGTCATTTTTCCAGTCCTGGCACCAGTGCGCTTACCAGGATTGGGTACTTTTTTTATCCTGGGTCTTGTGCACCCAGCAATCGTTTTTACTTTTTAACCTACATCTGTCCATGATATATGTTATATAAAATACAGTCTATATTATCAGTGTTGTCTTAGTGAGATTTTATGAAAAACAGGGTCCACCTCTTAAAGGTACCCACCAAGACTTGAGGATGAATTCAATTCCAGCAATACTATTCTCCTTTGCCTGTTGACTTATCTCTCTATTCGGACCGCTCTCCACTGCCTATATCTTAAGTGATAATTTAATAAAGGTGTTTAAAAAAAATCAGATGAAGAGATAAAGTCCCTTGGACAATCTAGAAAAGGAGGGCCGGAAAATATTTTGAGATTCCTTGGATCATCTTGCCCTTTTCATCACACATCTTCAAACTTTCTGCAGCAGGGGGGCCAAATATTAAATTTTTAACTTAAAATCTCATTTTTAACATAATCTCAGAAGTTCCGTGAAATCAGCCATGCAAACCTCCTCAAAACCGTACCAGTGGCCACAGCCCTGGAAGAAGTGTCAACAGAATCATACAGACCCTGCAAACAATGAGTAGTGACCTGTGCAATAGAAGAAACCAAGTTATTTAAAACATATTTTCCATCACAAGGAGAAGCTGCAGACAAAACATTCCTCATAATAATTTGTCAGAACAAACTTTAACATACAAGCCTGACAATTCAAAATTTTGCAAAAGTATACACCTTTCCCCCTACCTATAAATAATTTTCCCATTCTTATCAGAAACGTGTAGGATTGGAATTAACAAAGGGCTCATCAGTGGGATCAACTAAACCTACAACTGCTGGGTCAGGTCAGGGAACAGTATATAAATTTAAAAGAATGAGGAGCTTTATACATCCTTTATTCATCCTATCTACCTTTTTAGGGCAACTGGCTGACTATCAGGAAAAATGAAGGCAGCAACACACACATCCTCTAAAACTGACAGAACAGGAGGAATGGGTGTTGGTTCCAGAAAATCCTTCCATAACAACTCCAAAGAAAAAAATGTTTTCATTTACTTTTCACTGCTTTTAATCTGCCAGGAAAAAAAAACAAGTGCTCTGTTTAAAAGAATGTTATAGTCTTGAGTTAAAACAAAACACTCCTAGCTTTAAATAACTATTCTGAGGAAGAAAGTAATACAGCATCAACAAAATGAGTAAACTGTTTTTTTTTTCTCCAAAGGGAACATATCTGCCCAGCAAAGGAAAGGAAAGCACAAGCCAACCACCACTCCTTGAAAAGTCCCAAGAGGAGCGTACTTTTTGGTGGCAGTAAAGCTCTGAAAGGCTTCACACCCAAATTTGTCTTTTAGTCATCTCAAGCTGCCTGACAGTTTGGGCACATGGAAGGTGCCCTGAAGCTTTGCATGCTGACCTGCTGTTATATCCTAGGCAGGATATAACCCATACAGCTATGGCTACTACAGCAGTGATCAATATGATGAACGGACTTTGGGTCCTGGAGGAGACACTGAAAGACTAGGGGTACCTGCTGAAGGAGTAGTGTTTATCCTTTGGAGCTTTGGCTGGAAAGAAGTAGTGGGGTTCCTCCGCCTTTCTCTTCTCTCTTTTCTCACTAGAAGACCACTAACTTGTCTGCCAAGATATAAGTACTACAACCTTTACAAATTGGGCTGTCACTGTTAAGATGTGATGCCCCTAAACTTATTTAACAAAGTTCATGTGGGTCCTGGGGAGAAAATTTATGTCCACAGTGCTTACTTTTCCTAAATCCCTGTTTACTTTCCTTCTCCATAGCATAAACTACTAACATATATGCCATTAAATAAATTGTTAAGGTCCTAGCACCTACAAGATTGGTGAGATGAAGAATGTAATGGTTTTAGGCCAAAAAGAATAAATAAATAGGAAGGAAGAATAAAGTGAGAAAGAAAGGGTGAAGTCTGAAGAAAACTGAGATGGAAAAAAAGGATTCAAGACATAATTCCATCTGCTGTTATCACAAAGATGAAAATTTACTTATCTAACAACAAAAACTCTTTCCCTGTGATCTAAATTCTGTGCCCTAGTTGCTAGTGCTCAGAGCAGACATTGTTGTCTTAACTGCAGCAACAAGATCTGACAGAGTCAGCAAAAAGGATGGATTATGGGTAGGAAGGAGTTCAAGTTTGTGACCCATTAGTTACCTCAGAAATCCACATTTGTCTGTACCAAAGACTTTGGGGGGTCATTCTTAACCTTTCGAAAACCCTGGATATCTGGGTCCTGAAGAACACAGATGATTTAGGGTTTATACAACAATTCTAACTGCCATCATCCATTTGATATTTACCTGCTTTTATCTCCCCTATTTGTTTCACAAATTTTGCACTTTCACCACATTGGACACAGATCCCCATGCCGGGTATGAAAAAACAAGTCATGTCTTACCATAACATTCCATCTGTGTTGTCGATCTTTACGAATTCTTAACTGTGGGACTCTGTTCCGAGCTTCGGAACCGAATCAGACATTTATTTCAGCTCACACCTTCCAAACTCTCGAGCTAGGCTTTACCCATAATGCTCCTCTCAAAGTTACCTCAGATCAAGTTTGCCCAAAACAGTGGCAGACAGATAACAAATAATGATAATAATAATAATAATAATAATAATAATAATAATAATAATAATAATAATAATAACAATAATAAGAGACTAGATATGTGTCCCTAATATGAAGCCAGTTCTGGAAAAATTCAATCCACCAAGAGTCTCAAGCTGGGGGAAGGGGGGGGATGTCAAGGATTAGTGACGCTCGACAACACAGATGGAACTTTATGGTAAAACAAAAGTTCTTTATCTGATGTTGGCAATCTGTAGGAGACTTGACAGAGTCCCTAGCTAACTGAATCTTGGCAGGTCTCACGGAAGAATATTCCTAAGCACCATCAAACCAAATGATGCTAGTCCCCTAGAGACCTGATCCAATTTGTAATGAGTGATAAAAGTATGAGGCTTCTGCACAAATATCATCTAAAGAAGCTCTGGCATGAAAAACTGGAGAAGTTGCCACTGCTCTAGTCGAGTGGGCTTTTACTGGGCGTGAAAGGTGAAGCCTGAAGATTGACAGATAAATGCAATACAATCTTTGAGCCATTTCGTCAAACTGACCTTAGAAACTGGGTTACCTAAAGAAAGTGAGAAAAAGGCAACAAATAGCTGGTCAGAGTTTCTGAAATCCTTTGTTCTGTTGAGATAAAAATGTAGCTGTCTGTGGACGTCTAAATAAATGAAGGGAATACTCCCTTTTATTAGAAAAATTAGGGAAAAAGACCAGTATCTGAAGTGTCTGATTAAAATTAGATTCTGAGACTACTTTCGGTAAAAAGGAAGGATTAGTCCTAAGGGAGACCCTGTATTTGTGAAATATTACGTAGGGTGGCATGCAGGACAAGGCCTGAAGTTCAGATACTCTTCTGGCAGATGGTAATAGCCACTAAAATTAAAGTTTTCCAAGTCAGAAACTTTAAGTCACAAGTAGCTGATGGTTCAAAAGAAGACAAAGTCAGGAACTGAAGAACTAGTGTTAGATCCCACAGAGAAATGGGTTCTTTAAATGGAGGTCTTAACATTAGGGCTCCCTTTAAAAAGGCTTTACAAAGTTTGTGTGACATAAGGGATGACCCATCAAACCGCATATGGATGTTTGAGACTGTAGCTAGATGGACTTTAATTGCGGAGGTAGAAGAACCAGATTGATACAGGTTAGCTAAAAAATCCAAAACTTTATGAACAGGGGTCATATAAGGATCAAGTTCGTTCATAAGGGCCCAAGTTGCAAATGTTTCCCATTTACTTTGATACAATTTCCTAGCTGAAGGTCTGTGTTGGGCCACAATGATTTAACAGACAGGAGAGGAAAGGGAAGGATGCCTGGCAATCATGGGAATTGGAGAAGCCACGCTGAGAGCTTGAGATGATGGAGGTTCGGATGAACTATGCCCACGGAATGAGGCAGTAGATCTGGAGCTGGGTCCAGTATCCATGGTTTCTGAAGTAGATGAGACCAAAGGAAGGGAAACCAAACCTGTTGAGGCCAAAAGAGGACAGTAAGGATTACTGAATTCTCCGACCTCATGGCTTTCTTTAGAAACTGAGATATCAAAGGAGTTTGGGGAAAGGCATAGAAAAGACCGGGGGGGGCAATCGTGGAGAAGAGCATCTCTGGATGACTCCCCCGGAGGGGGGATTAGGGCAAAGTAATTGCTGCACTTGTTGTTCAGAGGGGACAAAAAGATAGCAGCAAGGTTGGCCCCAGTGACAAAAATCTCTTTCACCACAGATTGGGAGACCACTCATGAGGCATGAGAATGGTTCTGCTCAGTTTATCTGCTATCACGTTGAAGCTCCCTGGAATGTGCATTGCTGTGAGAAAGCAGTCAGAAGAAATCACCCACTGTGCCAAACTCTGAGGGTTTCTCGACACAATGGGTAAGATTTGGTTTCCCCTTGTTTGTTAATATAACAGATTACCGACATGTTGTCCATCTGAATTGCTACTGTTCCTAGAGGAAGGGCATCCTGAAATGTTCGCAACACTAACAGCAGTCCCCTCATCTCTAGAATATTGATGTGGAAGATAGCCTCCAGTTGGGACCATGTGCCTTGGACTGTCCTTCCCAGATAATGCCCCCCCACCCTACCTGGGAAGCATCTGTGGTCAATATGGTTTGGAGTTGCAGAAGGATGAATATTCATCCCAAAAGAATCTCATTGGAGTGGAGTGACCATGAAAGATCCTGTTTGCAGCAATTGGTAATCAAGATGACGTGAGACATTGGCTGATCTATCAGAAACCACTGGGAGACTAGCAACCATTGTAAGATTCACATGTTATATCTTACTAAGAGAACAAGAGTGAGTGAGGCTGCCATCGAGCCTAATGCTTGAAGGAGTAATCTGTCTGGAACACTTCAGCTCTGGATAACCTGGCTGACATGAGAGCTGATCCTTTGTAGTCTTTCCAGTGGGAGTGAAACAACTCTTGCAACTGTATCTAACAGGGCTCTGATGAAATCTAGCTGTTGTGAGGGTTGTAAATTTGACTTTTTGTAATTTATTGTAATGCCCAGAAATGCACAGAGATATAGAGTGTAATCTCCTGTCTGTTCTACTTGAATCTGGTGGTAGAGGTGAGGAGCCAGTTGTCGAGATATGGAAAAACTCGAAATCCTTGCAGTCTGAGATGAGCTGCTGTCACTGTCATGCATTTGTTGAACACCCTGGGGGCTAAGGTGAGTCCAAAGGGCAGTGCTCTGAATTGGAAATGACTGGCTCCTAGCCGAAAGTGCAGGAACCTCCTGGAGTATTTGTACAGTTTTATGTGGTAATAAGCATCCTGGAGATCTACAGTTCAATTGTCTATTTCCATGAATGGAAGGGAGACTGTACCAAGACCATCCGAAATTTGGTTTGCTGAACTGCCTTGTTGAACTCGCTGAGATCCAAAATGGATCTCCACTTCCCTGTTTTTTTGGGTACTAAAAAGAATCCTGAGTAAAACCCTGATCCTATTTGGTCTGGTGGGACATTTTAGATTACTTTTGTTGAGCAGTTTTTGAATTTCTGCTACTGCTGCTTCCCTGTGCTTGGGTGGAACATCCAAGAGGCTTTTTTGGGGTTTTGGAGTTATAGAAAATGGAACTATGCAACTTCTGGATAGGACTCCCTGCACCCATTTGTCTGAAGTTATCAGTTGCCAGGCAGGTTGGTGCATCGGGCCTGCATTCAGGAGTGCTGGTAGGAAGTACCACAGAAGGAATGATGCTTTAAAAGGCTCCGCAAAGTCACACAAGCGCATCCAGGAGTGCCTTCTAATGGCTATGCCTGAACTCGCTGCTCTTGTCGTCCCTTCAGCTGTATGGGCAATCAGACTCATGGACAAGTTAGAAATTGCTCCAAGGGTGGCAAGCTGAGAAGCAACTTTGTCTCATATGTCTTCAGCTACTGCTCCTGAGAGGGTACCCGGGAGTCCCTTGATTAGATCCCTCTGTACTCTTGTAAAGTGCACCATGCAGTTCAAGGACCTGAGAGCAAAGGTCGATGAAGCATAAACGCACTTCCCAAACCTATCCATAGTCCTAAACTCCTTATTAGGAAGAATAATAGTTGGACTTTCCTCAGCAAGTTCCTTCTTAGTGACTGCCGCTATCACCATGATATCCACGGGTATGCCTTTGGACCAGTGTTGCTCTTCTTTGGGGGCAGAAAGGATCCGGTCAGGTCTCTTGGGGATTGGTTCAATGGAATCGGGTATCTTCCACACCCGCTAAGCAATCAGTTTATTAAGGTCATCAACGGGCTGAGAGATTCAAGAGGTAAAAGGTTGGGCAAGAAAAGCCTCTAGGTATACCGACTCCTCCAAAGAAGGTTGGAGTTAAGACCAGCCACCCCTCTGCTACAGGATCTCTAGGATGTTCCCAAAGGAAACATCATCAGGGAGTGACCTGGGGAACCTACCCCTTCATCAAAGTCGGTGTCCTCAGTGAAGGACTCCTCCAGGGAGTCTAAATGCTTCCTCTTGCACTCTTTCTTCACAGGTATTTCCTCAGGGGGGATGTTCCAGGGAAGTGTCTGAAGAGAAAACCACCAAAGAGGGACTTTCCTGGGGCTTTTCTGCCTTCTGTCCCAGGGAAGAGACTGATGGAAGCTCTGGTCAAGAAGAGGTGAAAGTCTGGACTGAAAGGCATGGCAGAGACAGAGTCCCCAGTGGACAAGGCCTTCTTCATGATTCAGAAGGCTGACCCTCCCCCCCATAGAGGGATGGAAGCCCAGAACTGAAATAGACTCCTTTGGAACCAAGGTCCCACCCGGCACCAAGGAGATGATCCCCAAAACCAAAGCCTGGGTCAATCCAATAAAGGCTGAAGCACTGAGAGTCATGGAATGCTCCGAAATTAATGAAGCTGATCCATGCACCTCAGAACTGGCCAGGGAGTCTCGACCCCGGAAGACCTCCTGTGCTGAAAGCCCAGAGCAGCTCAAGGCAACCGTCGGTTCTGGGGAAGAAGTTGCAACTAGAAACATGACAGTCAACTCTGGGAATGTCAGAACTGTGGGCTCCAATGACTCAACAGGTGCTGAAGGAGGAAGAACAGATGGTGTCGTAATAGGGCTGGTCCCAGTGCCGGCTTGGCTAGGAACCAAACATAATCCCCTCACAGTCAGAAACTGATCCACCAGTCTCAAAATGTCAACTTCAGAGAGACTCTTAGTGGATTGAACTGAAGAAGTTGCAGGAGACTTAGAGAGTCTCAGCTTGACAAAGGGGCTTGATGGTGTATCCTTGAATTTGTAAAAGGCTTTCCCAGTATTTTCAGTGGGAATGCGATGCATTAGTAATCTGCCTAGCAGAAGCAGTTTTGGATAGGGAAATCACTGCACAAACTGCTATAGTGTTAGAAAAGAAGTATGTGTGAGTCTGAGATATCATGTAAAACCTGCTAAAACTTCCTGGGGGCAGCAGGTTGACCATCAGATAAACTACAAGCTATCAGGAAAACATTCTGTAAAACAGATAAAACAGGGGAAAGACCTGCAGATTGAGGGATATCAAACTCTAACAAATCATAATACATTTGCAGTGAATTAGAATTTAATTCTGATCCCAATGAAAATTTTTTCTTTTAGAAAACGTTTCAGAAAAACATAGGTCTTCTGGAGAGAAATCTGCAACACTTCTGCAGAATCACAACTTTCAGTTCAGGATCTATAGTAGGTGAATACCTGTGGAACAAAAATAACCTCAGACTGCTCCGGCACAGATGAGTCTCTTGGTGCCAAGGCATCTGAAGTCAACTCCAAAGTCTTGGTAGGTGCCAAATCTTTTTTGCCATTCAGTGCCAAGGAGCACTTTGACACTGAAGGCTGCTTAGAATCAATTTTCGGTAGTTTCGAAGTGCTAGGAACCAAAGAAGGTTTCTTTTTGGAAGAAGAAGATGATGAAGAAGAATTGACTTCCATTTTGGACCCAGAAATGGCCTCTCCAAAGTCGCCTTTTAGAAGTCCTTCAAGAATAAGTTTATTTCTCTATTCAGTGTGCGTCCTAGCAGAGAATGTTAAAGTGGCAAAAGAAAATGATTCATTCCAAATTTGTAAAAGGCTTTCCCAGTATTTTCAGTGGGGAATGCGATGCATTAGTAATCTGCCTAGCAGAAGCAGTTTTGGATAGGGAAATCACTGCACAAACTGCTATAGTGTAAGAAAAGAAGTATGTGTGAGTCTGAGATATCATGTAAAACCTGCTAAAACTTCCTGGGGGCAGCAGGTTGACCATCAAATAAACTACAAGCTATCAGGAAAACATTCTGTAAAACAGATAAAACAGGGGAAAGACCTGCAGATTGAGGAATATCAAACTGTAACAAATCATAATACATTTGCAGTGAATTAGGATTTAATTCTGATCCCAATGAAATTTTTTTCTTTTAGAAAACGTTTCAGAAAAACATAGGTCTTCTGGAGAGAAATCTGCAACACTTCTGCAGAATCACAACTTTTAGTTCAGGATCTATAGTAGGTGAATACCTGTGGAACAAAAATAACCTCAGACTGCTCCGGCACAGATGAGTCTCTTGGTGCCAAGGCAGCTGAAGTCAACTCCAAAGTCTTGGTAGGTGCCAAATCTTTTTTGCCATTCAGTGCCAAGGAGCACTTTGACACTGAAGGCTGCTTAGAATCAATTTTCGGTAGTTTTGAAGTGCTAGGAACCAAAGAAGGTTGCTTTTTGGAAGAAGATGATGATGAAGAAGAATTGACTTCCATTTTGGACCCAGAAATGGCCTCTCCAAAGTCGCCTTTTAGAAGTCCTTCAAGAATAAGTTTATTTCTCTATTCAGTGTGCGTCCTAGCAGAGAAACCATGTCATACTGAACAGTCCTCCTGCAGGTGAACTTTACCCTAGGCCGTAGCCAAACAACACATGCTCGTCCAAGCTGGGCATTTTGCTTTCACATTTCTGGCACCTTTTAAACCCTGAGGTGTCCTTAGATGGTTTGGCTGAGGATTTAGATTTATCAGCCATAATTAAAACCACACACACACACACACACACACGAAAGGAAGAACAGTGGAAGTTTTTTTTTTTTTTTTTTAATAGATAAAAGGAAAGGAAAAAACAGCGATGTTATTTTAAGAATACCTGAATAGGTACAAAGAAGTATCAACAATGCTACTGGGAAAGAACTACCAACAGTAGTGAAAATAGAGTGAGGGAGACAAACACACGCTACTAGAATAACGAGAGGAACAGGTATAGAAAAAGGACACTAGAGATAAAAGGGAGATTTATAAAAGAGAAAATTTTTAAGAAAAAACTTAAACTATAAGCAAAACTCGAGAGTGGTTGCATGCACCTTAACACACGAAGCAGCAAACAATATCTGAGGTAATTTCGAGAGGAGCATTATGGGTAAAGCCTAGCTCGGGTATTTGGAAGGCGTGAGCCGAAATAAATGTCCAAGTTGATTCCAAGGCTCGGAACTGAGCCCCACAGTCAAGGATTATGTGAAGACTGACAACATCAGATCATACGTTACAACAGACTGAACAGGAAGCAGAAAGGAGAATGGGAGACCTGAATGCCAGGAGAACTTGTCTACCAACCATAGACCCTCCCTCCTCACAAACTCCAGACTTCAAAACTGAATACATAAAGGGTGCAGATGCTGGACCCCAGACTGATGCGAGGTATCATTAAAAAAAAATTTCTGCTGAAGTCTGGCAAAGGGAATCATAAAAATCACAGAAATCATATAACCCAGAATCCTGAGAAATTCCCTGGCAGATATCTGATTTTATTGGAAAAAAACTGCTGGAACATCTCTAATTTGTCTGGAGTGAAGAAAATTTCTTCCTCCACACAGACTAACAGACATTCTAAGAAAACTACTAAAAGGAACGAGGGAAGATTTCTGTAAGTTCACTTGAAATCCCAGACTGAGTAGAAGATTCTGAACACTTGCTAAGGATGCTTGACTGCTGGAAAAATAGTCTGCAAATGTAAGACAATCATCCAAATATGGCAAAATGTGAAAAGTCTGCAATAAGCAGTTACTGAAGCCAGACACTTTGTAAATACACCTGGAGCAGATATTTCAATGGATAAGACAGAGACTGGAAAGGGTAAGCCAGATACAGAAAATCTTAAAAAAAAAAAAAAAAAAGTTTGAAGTGTTTGTCATTGGGAATGTGATGGTAGGTATGAAAGCTAGCAAAGAGGCAATAAGTCTAGCTTTACTATGAAGGCTAGTAAACGGGCAAGAGGTCAAAAGGTCTGAAGGAAAAACAATTTAAATTTCACAACATTGGAAATAAGATTCAGAAAGGAGAGGTCTAGCTCTGGCCTCCAGGTCCCTTCTTTCGTTGGTACCACAAATATCCATGACTAAACCCTGTACCCATCTGTCAGTCAGGCATTAGTTCTATGACTCTCTGAGATAACATTTGTTCCAGAACTGGAGGAAAGTGGGATATTTGCTTTACTTAGCAAGGAGGAATCCCCTATAAGAGAGTGAGGGACTCCCATTGCCAAGTATATTCCTGTTGAATGAATTTCACAACCCATTGGCCTGAAATCTGGTGGCACAAAGCAAGGTGTAGACTCAGAGAGAGAGAGAGATTGCCAGCATGGGAACCTGAAGAGGTAAATAGTCATTCTGACTTTCTATACTGTCATTGACCTTGAGAGGTTTTCCCTTCCCTTTCTTTTCTTTTTGAAGCCTCCTTGTCATTACTTTTTAAAATCCTGTTTCTTGGCACCTTGCAGCTGGGCTTGGAAGGAAAATGTTTATCTGCCTTAAAAAAGGAAGGTGGGAAGACTTGGGTCACCCCTTGAATTAACCTTCCCCTACTGTCAAATCCCTTAAGCACCTCAGCTACAGAAGGGCCAAACAGACCTTTCTTGTCTGGAAAGAATTTAAAATTTCAGTTTTATAACCTTCAGGGAGCTTTTGGAACCCAAAACAAAGCCACTCGATACACCACGGCAGAACGGTATATATGCCACTAATACTAATAAGCCAAGAAACTAAGTAAAAGTAAATAAATTACTCTTTAATAAGCAAAAACAGCAGGGTACACTTTTGCGGTTAAAAAGACCGCTTCATCAGACCAATAAAACAACAAGTGATATCATTTATAAAACGATAAAGTAACCAATCAGCATGCATCAAAGCAATCACATGTGCGGAATTCATTCAGAGAAAACTTACCTGCTTTTTTTGGAACATAACCAAACAAATCTTCTCATGACTGACCCAGAAACAGGAGGCCTGGGGACAGTATCAGAAGCATCATAAGAACACTTTGCGGCATGTTTAATATACAAGAAGCAGATGCAACAGAGACATTCATAGAATGTTTCACCTCAGCAGAGAGAAGATTAACAGTTAACTTTTTTATTTTCTCAAAAGACATAAGTAAAAACTTCAACATGAGAGCCTGACAGTTTAAAGTTTTGAATGTTAAAGTGGCAAAAGAAAACGATTCATTCCAAATTTGTAAAAGGCTTTCCCAGTATTTTCAGTGGGAATGCGATGCATTAGTAATCTGCCTAGCAGAAGCAGTTTTGGATAGGGAAATCACTGCACAAACTGCTATAGTGTTAGAAAAGAAGTATGTGTGAGTCTGAGATATCATGTAAAACCTGCTAAAACTTCCTGGGGGCAGCAGGTTGACCATCAGATAAACTACAAGCTATCAGGAAAACATTCTGTAAAACAGATAAAACAGGGGAAAGACCTGCAGGTTGAGGAATATCAAACTGTAACAAATCATAATATATTTACAGTGAATTAGGATTTAATTCTGATCCCAATGAAATTTTTTTCTTTTAGAAAACGTTTCAGAAAAACATAGGTCTTCTGGAGAGAAATCTGCAACACTTCTGCAGAATCACAACTTTCAGTTTTCTTCTTCTGATTCTTGCTCTTTGACTGAAAATCAAGAGTCAGACAGAGAAGGAACTCTTTATTTTCGTTTCCTGACAAGGAACTAAGTACAGAAAAAAGCAGAAATTAACTTACTGTCCAATGAAACAGAAACAAAAGAAGCCATTTTTTTTTTTTTTGTTACTTTTTGTTTTTTCTTTTCCTGGGAAATTCCATGATACAAGTCTGACCAAATGCAACCACACTATCCCAGGGCTCAGGCTCCCTTTCCCAGTTGTGCAGCAGACATTTAGCCACCCCTTCCCTACAGACTGGCAAGAGTGGTTTTCCCTCATCCATGGAGGGCAACCCTACAGTTATAGAAAACATATCTATCCTCTGGTCCTTTTCTTTCCTAGTGGTGTGGTAGACCTTCACCCATCCCTTCCCCAGAGACTGACAAGAGTGTTTTTTTCCTTACATACAGAGGACAGCCCTACAGCTGCAGAGGACATTACTATCCTCCAGACCTTAGTAGCTGTAAGTGCTAAATCTGAGGGACTGGGAGAAAACGAGCAGTCCGAAGAACTAAACCTGGCAACAGCAGAGTCACTCACTGATGGCAGAGACAAAATCAAAGCCCGCCTCCTTGACAACTTTCTTCTTCTTGTGGATGGGGTAAGGAATTACTGAGGGGAAAAAAGTAACTGCTTCAAAGGTCCAGCCACAAAGGAAGTCTCAAAGACAGTTAGCAGAGCCTTTAACAGCCTGCAAACGCAATACCAGAAAAAGTGTTTTTTGAGGTAAAAAAACATCCTGACAGTTTTCAAAACTATCCGCTCTTGCCCCTAACACATAAAATGCATACAAGAATATAAGAAAAAAAAAAAATATTACTTAAGTATATGATTTTAACATAACATGTTTTCACAAGTATTCAAAGTAGTACACTTCCCTGGTACAGAATGACAATCCAAACAAGATAGGTTTGCTAGTACAAATAATATTAGTTTCACAGAAAAATGAAACAGTGGAAGGTTTTCCCCAGAAGGGAACTAATCTGTCCTGCCTTGGTTCACTAGTTGACTGAGAGTTTCATGAAATCTACAGACAGACACACTTAGGTGGCAAGAAAGATCTGATTATGTTTACATGGAGTTCTGCTAGAGCTCTTGGCAGTTACAGCATGTGGAATGTGTCCTTTAGCTTTTGGTAAACTGGCTAGCTGGTCATACTCTTGGCAGTCTGTAACCCAAACAGCTTAGGCTACTGCAACAGTGATCTCATGTTGAACATTTCCTTTTATTTTCTTTCCTGAAGAAATAGGTAATGAAGGAGCAGCAATTAACTCCCTAGCAAATCATCCCTGTCCATTGAAATAAAAACAAGTAATGCCTTTACCTTTTGTTTTATTTTCTGGGGAAACTCCTTGGAAAAGGATTGACTCAAAGCAGTACATCTTCACCCAACACTTCCCCCAAGACGTAGTGGTTCTCCCTTGCCTATGAAGGGCAACCCCACAGCAGCAGTCTTCAGTGGTTGTAGGTGCTACAACAGAGGGAACAGGAAAAACGATGGGCAGTCTAAGTTACCAAATCCCGCTACAACAGTCACCCATCAGTAGCAAAATAGGAGCCAGTCTGACATACAAAAAATTTCCTCTCTTCTTCTTCTTCTTCTTGAGGACAGGGAAGGAAGAAAGTACAGTTGTGTAAGTTGCATTTACCATAACAGCAGATGCTTGAATTCCTCACTCCTGCATAGGATACAACAACGGCCAGATTCACAAAGCTCTGGCTCCCTCCCACTCCTTTACTCTGACTGCTGATTGACCAACCCTTTGGAGGAAAATCAGCAATCAGTGTGAGGGCAACTTCAGAACTTTCTTGCCCATAGAGAGAGAGAGAGAGAAGAACATACTCATCCTGAACCTCTAAAAGATATAAACGATAACAAATTGCTTTATATCCTAACAACTAACTATATACAGAAGTTGGGGGATGATGGATAAGTGTGGCTACTGCAGCAGTGAGGAAATCCATTATGGTAAGTGCAACTTACACAACTGTACTATGTTCATCATTTTCACTGATGCAGTAGCCTTTAGGCTACAAAGGTTGATTACGAGAGCCTATCCTACCTGGAAGGAGAAAGGATAAAGATCAAGGAGTTCCTGGTGAATATTCCTAGTAAAAACAGTCTTGGACATGGAAAAGGAATTCAGTTTATAATGCTTTCAGCATGGGTGGCATGGGGGGGCACAATCAACGGGATGCACTGTGTGGTAATCACACAGCAGTGAGCTGAATTACACTTCTCAGTCACTACTTATGAATTTGTTCATTCATTTAATCACACGCAAACACCTAAATGTACGCAGTCATACAAGGGGCTGTAACTGATGATCGTGTGTGTGTGTGTGTGTGTGTGTGTGTGTGTGTCTGTGCAGGAGTGGCCTTAGGTCAGCTGGTGCCCTAGGCAAAAGGGCTCCACGGCGCCCCCCACCACACTACCCGGTGCCCCCATCCTGGTCTACCTACTCAAATAAATACTGCAAAAGCCCCCCTGCTAGAGTGGCACCCTAGGCGGCCATCTAGTTGGCCTATGCCTAAGGCCGGCTATGTGTGTGTGTGTGTGTGTGTGTGTGTGTGTGTGTGTGTGTGTGCATGTGTGCATGTGTGCGCGTGTGTGTGTGCTGCATCTCACAGTAATTAGGCTTAATCATATGAGATGCTTTTTGTGTACAAGTCTATGTTTCCTTGTTTAACTATTGACAGTGTGTTTGTCAATAAACAGCAAAGAATGAAGTCTAGTTTAATGTTAAAGTATTAACTATGACTGTATTTTTAATTTAACTTACTGTTTGCAGGCACAAGGGTGTGAAATATATTGTGTTGGATTGTAACAGTTCATACTTGGTGCAGATGAGTTAAGACTATAAGCTGTTAACTAGCTGCTTCCTATAGTGCAGCTTTTGATTCCCTCAGCCTTCATTTGTCAAGTATACCCCCGACGACCTGACATCAGGGAAGAGGCGACAGCAACCGACGCAGGACCCAAAACTTTGGAATTCAGGCCGACTGAGGGCAACCTGCCAACAGGATAACCCAAATGTAATTACTGCAACAGTGAAACACGAAGAACATGTTTACTGTTGCACATGCCTTCTGTTTTTAGTCTGAAAGCATCTTGTTTTGTTCATCAAATGGCTGTCAGTGTTTTTGCGATAAAATATTTAATAAAAGTTTAACATTAAATCCAAATCTCAGTGATCATTGTAAGAGTGAAGAAGAAAAAAGTATGCACACCGACATGTTTCAAAAGTGTTTTATGGTAACTAGGGAGAGACAGTCAAATAATGGAATATTGGATTGGCTGGGAGAGGAACGTTCTGCTCCATCTGCCTAGACCCCATTTGACTAAGCTTTGACTCTGCTCTTACTGTTTAGTAACTGTACATGAGTATTTAGCCTCATACATACGCTCTTATATATTTTTTTTTTGTTTTTCTATCTTTTAAACCAAAGGAGGAACCTAAAAGTACTATCTGGTTAAGCACCTTACTCAAAGAAACACAGTAGGCAAATGTTCACAAGGTTTTGTTGTTCAAATGTTCAGAAAATGCATGCTGTTGCAAAAAATGTTCTGTTAACTTTTTAAGTGATTTGAAGAAGTCTGCCTCGCATCTGTCTCCGATTTTGCAGAGTATTCCTGATTTTGCATCACATTTATGCCCTGTCCCTCATTAACTTATTTTTTAATGCTAAATCACTGAGGATTACAGCCAGTTATTAATGGCATTCATTATTGTCTCATAGTTTTTATTTTTCAGAGAATGTATATAGATGCAACACTTATGCTCTGTTAACATTTTAAGCAATTTGAAGTTGTCTGGCACTTATATTACCAAACTGCTTCTTGCAGGCAGAGGTTAAATCTTTTCACCTACATTTGCTGACTATGTGACTTTAGCAAGTTACTTAACTAGACAGTGCCCCTTGGTCACCACTGATGGATACACTTTGCCTACTGGGTCTAACTGGTTAGCAAATACACAAAATATTTTAAAATTTGTCTTTCTGCCCTATACTATTTTTGCTTTGTCCAAAGTTCTTCAGCAAATAAACTGACAGGCATTTTTGTCTATTCCTTGTAAAATGTGTGGCCTCTGGCAAACCATTACAGATTGTCATCACTAAGTAATGACAAACATGCGAGTTTCAAGATTTTGTATCCTTCAGAAAAGGCTTGAGAATACAAACCTTATTCTATCAACTTTTTACGTATATAAGACAAAAATGTAAAAGCTGTTCCTAATTCTTAAGCTAAGAATCTGAGAGGGCAAAAGGTAGTTAAACTGTATGGTTCTGACATTAGTGAGCCGAGATACATTTTTGGAACATTATTTAAGAATTTATTTACTTGATCTCAAAAAAAAATATCCAAGGCATACAATTGCACAAGTAGCTGTAACTGATGTGCGTGTGTGTGTGTATGTGTATGTGTATGTGTATGTGTGTGTGTGTGTGTGTGTGTGTGTGTGTGTGTGTGTGTGTGTGTGTGTAGGTCAAAGTATTAACAATGTAATGGGAAGCAATAATTATGGAAATGGGGTTAAAGGAAGTTAGCTCTGAGTGTTTCTAAATAGAGATTTTTAAGAGAGAATATGAAAATAATATGCTTATCATTTTGTGTTTTGGTGGTTGGACTTTTGCAACTAAGTCTCAAGCTTCTAATGTTTGAAAATGTGTGTACGGTAAAACATAATACATTACAACTGCCATTTTTATCTTATAAACAGTGTAAAAGGAAAATTTTATGTTGTAACCAAATGACTGTTGTGGAAGGCAAAGAGATACTGGGGTATCCAAAAACTTTTTATAAGTATAAAGTCCACAGGTTAACCATGGTGTGAGCTTCTTTCCTCATTGTTAGTAAATATGCCACTTTAATCCATCTGTTCTTATGCAAGACTATTTTGAAGATGGATGTTTGATTATAGCTGTAGTTTCTTTAACTCTTTTGCTTATTGATGTTATGGATAGTATGGTATTCATGATGTTGCAAGCCAGATCTTACCCGTATTGCTTGATGCCAGCTTGACTTTATTTTTATTTTTTATTTAATTTTTCCTTTGTTTACTGGTTTGCTCAACAGAGCTTGGTCAAAACTCCCTTTTCAGAGAAGGCCTGGGGAGAAAAGCTCTAACATATTACAAACATTTAAAAAAAACATTCAGTAATACAGATGAACATACATTAAGTAATATACAATACCAATTAAACAACATTGTCTAACTTGACTACATTCACATGAAATAAAGGCAGCTACTGTAATATAAAATATACTTGCTCATTACTAGATGTTGAACGGTTTACTATCAAGCGATTGAAAATCAAAAGACTGAATCCCAAAATGACTGAAAATTCAAAATACTGAATACATTTTTAATGCAAGAGGCAAGCCCCCCTACTCTCCCTCATGTGGGGGGCTGCGCACTCCACACCCCCTGCTAACTATATATACCAACTCCAATTTCGCGCAACAGTGGAGAAGGAACAAATTCCATCATTCAGTATTTTGAATTTTCAGTCTTTTTGGGATTCAGTCTTTTGATTTTCAGTCATTTGATAGTAAACCGTGTTGAACTTATGCATCAGCAGATGTTGAACACTGAGCATTTTAAGAGGTGTATTAGTGGTTTTGTCAAATACATAATATATTATGTAACTAATAGATTCATAGGTGTTTAATACACTAACAACCACAAGGGCCTTTTTATGCCGAGCCATGCATCCCAAATCTCTGACAAAGTTCTGGCACCCTTGATAAATGTAAGCAGGGGCATGGGAAAAATGTAAGCAGGGGCATGGGAGATTAAACATTTACAGGTTACCTGTGTTCATTAGAGACACAGGTGCCAAGCCAGGGATGAAGATCATGTTCTCCATCCAGTTGTCCAAGTTACACTTGAATTGGATTAGGGAGAAACTCTGCATCACATGGATGGGGAGCCTATTCCAGAGATGGGGTAGTCTGTGGGATACATACTCATCTCTCCAGCAGGTCCTATTTATATCACAAGCAAGGTTTAAGTCTTTAGAATAGGTAATTCTGGTGCTGTTTGTGTTGTGGATATGCAGAAGGTCTATCAGAGTGGGGTCTGACAATGCCTGTATGGCAGGCACAGATCTCCCCTCAATAGCCTGTAGGAGACAGAATACAGGGACAGGGCCTCAAGGTGGTCTGCATAGAATGTTTTATTTGCACCCTGTATTCTTTTACTGAGGAACCTCTGTGGACATTCCATTTGTTGGATGTGCCCAGTTACATACATACCAAAGGGGGCATTGTACTCAATTATAGGTCTGATGAATGCCAAATACAGTGGAACGATGACTTCCTCGGACCTAGATGCCATACCTTTGTTTATAAGTTGCACAGCATAGAATGATTTCCTCACTACTGTAGACGTGACGGTCAAAGGTTAGATTAGTGTTTATGTGTGTCCCTAAGTCCCTAACTACTAGGTCAGCTCTAAGGGGTGTGTTATCAATATGACAGTTACCAGGGATGGATAACTTCCTGAAAGATACTATTATGCATTTTATGGCATTTAGTTTTGTCCATGGCTCTGACACCAGTTGTTTATCTGTGTCACCCCATACTGGAGAACATTTGTGTCGATGTGGGATTCAATGACAGCTCTTAATTTGCAATCATCTGCAAATTTAGTCAGCCAGAGACCACTGACATTGGCACTGACTTCAGAGCAGTAAATGCCAAAATGGACTGGTCCAAGGACTGATCCCTGAGGGATTCCACTTGTGACTGGCCTCTTTGTAGAGGTGGACTACCCAATTTTAACTTCCTGGAATAAATGCCTTGTCGAGGTCAAGGTAGGCAGTGTGAACCATTTTGTCCACATTCATTGCTGTGATGACCTTCTAAAAGAAGTCCACCAGACTGAGTAGGTATGACCTACCCTTGATGAAACCAAAATGGGTTGGGTCCAGTGTCTGGAGGTTTACTATATCATTATTAATCATTTCCACAATAATTCTTTCCATGGCTCTGCTTGTAAGACTAGTAAGCCTTATGGGTCTGTAGTTTCCATGGTCTGTAGTTGGCCCACCTTTGTGCAGAGGGATGATAGTTGCCGTTTTCCATTCATGAGGCATGAAGCCTGTTTGGAGGCTACAGTTAAACAACAATTCCAGGGGGGCTGATAGGTCATTTTTCATGCTATTTAGAAGGCATCCTGGCATATAGCCTAAGGACCTGCTCCCTAGTGACAGCAGGGTGAGTTATATTTGATGGTATTTCCTGACGGAAGGTTGAGGGTGAGGGAGCGGTATCTTCTGGCTCAGTATAGGTGGCTCCATTTACAATGAGGTTTGCACACAATTGTACATTGCCTTTGAGGTTGTGGATATAGCTAAATAATGCCTTGTGGTTGTCCCTGGCCTGGGAGTCCAAATTTACCTCAAATTTGGCTTTGGTAGAAAATTTGTCCTCTGTGTTGCTTGTTTAGTTTGACAAGAGTGATTTCATCCTGCTGGGTGCTGCACCTCATAATTTCTGCCATGGTTTTCTTCCTTCTGTTATACACCCTACTGGTTCTGTGATTTCACCAGGGCAGCCTGTTTTTGAGTTAGTTCTATACTTCTTCCTGTGGGTACAGCTGCCTCTGTGCAGCTATTAACATGCTTGTATAGGGTTTCTGTGAACAGGTCTGCATAAGCAGTAGTTTTCTTACGGTTTATGGGGGCTTGACATTTTGACAGATTATCACTTAATAGCAGGAAGTTAGCCTTAGAGTAGTTCCTGAGTATTCCTGGGTTAGCTGGGGGTCTAGGTTTTATTTTTACTTCAAAGGAGAACATTTTGTGGTCTGATCTTACCAGGAAAGACACTACACTACACTAAGGGGTATGCAGCACTCTCCCATATTAGTGAGGAACAGAAACAGTGTGGTTACACCCCTGGCTGATGTACTGACAATCTGGTCCAGAAAGTTTGTGTTTGCTAAATCCAGGAATCTCTGTGCTTGTACGTCTGGTGTTGTATACGATTCCCAGTTAACAGTGGGGTAATTAAAGTCACCCATGAATATAGTATTGGGTCGGATGGTGAGTGTTTCCAATATATTAAATACATGATATGTGTTTCCTGGACTATAGAGGGGACCTACAGCTTGCAAGGAAGTGGCACTGGATTTTGCCTAGGGTGATTTAAACATGGTTTAGCTCAAGTGCATTGTTCTGTTTGAGCAGCCTTGACGTATATTTAATTTAGACGTAAATCTAGACACCTCTAGGAGTGGAGCTTTTTTAAACTATTTTATTTTTATTTATTTAACATTTGTTGAACAGGAAAGTCCAACTAGGACAGAGCCTATTTTCAGGTCAGGCCTGGGGAGAAACACTCCAGAAGCATGTCTTTGGAATGTGAGAGGAAACTGAAGTACCCGGAGGAAAACCACACAAACACAGAGAGAACATGCAGACTTTGCACAGAAGTCACCCCAGCCAAGAGTCGAACCACAGAACCTCTTTCTGTGAGGTGACAATGTTAACCACTGCATCACTGTGTGCCCGTGGTTTACACTCCTAGCGTTGAGCAGTAACACCTTTAGATTTTCTTGGTTTTGATTTGCTATATCGAAAATACTTTCAGTTTGTCATTGGCTAAAAAAGGCACTATAAGGGAAGGCAATGTTTTAGCTAATATTCAAAAGCCTAGGGGGGGGAAGAGGAGCAGACCATCCCTCGCAAAGCAGCGTTGTCTGCTGACCATCTCATTCCATGCTGAGAAAAACTGCATCCCTTTAGAATGACACCAGAAACTAAGCCAATTATTAAAGTCATTCACCTTTTGTTCATACTGCGGCATCATCCTTGGAGAAGGTAAAATGCTGCTCAGTGCTAGGGTTATACCAGCCGGGGGCACACATTCCAAGAGCTCCATGATGTCTCTCTTCATATATCTAGGGAGGTATGTCACAGGTCATTTACACCACATGAACTATGACCGAGTCATACTGGTACTTGTGGTCCAATGACCTTACTGCATGCATAATGTGATGGATCCTAACCCCTGATAAACAACTGACCGTGACTTTCTCCCTACTCAGCCTGGTGAGAAGGGCATCAGTGTGTCTCATGATATAGTCTCCAATGACCATAATGTTGGACTGTGTGGTGGCTTGCCTTATGGGCTTAAAGTAGAGGCTCCATGAGATGTGGCTGCATGTGTTGATGTGTGTGTTATTTTGAAAGAGTGCATTCGGGATTGATGAGGGTATTTGTTATGTGCACTACATCTAGGAGGCCTTTGGGGTTTAGGAAGGTTACATTTAAGTGCCTCAGCATATGTGGGTCTATGTGTCTGTCTGCAAAGAATTGTGTGTGATGGGTGCAGTGTGCGTACTACTGACAACCTTATTGATATTAGTACTTTTATCTAACAGCTTTGCCTCCACTGACATTGTGTAAATACATCTAAAACCACATGAAGGTAGAAGAAAGTGCTAAAAAACAGGAACTAAAACCAAAATAAAAATCAGCACTAAAGGATGCCCAGTGCACCTCCAGAAAACCAGTTTATTGAGGTCACAAGTAGAACAACGAACCACATATTAACGCCAAAATTAAAGCTGCATGTTCGTCAAATAGACTTCATCAGATTTAAAAGATATCATCACTCTAACCCCTGTGTTAAAATTGAGAGCTACTACCTTATGAAAAAGTTTTATTGTACGTATTGCCATATTATTTTACAAGTGTTATACATTTTATATATTTTCATCTTTTGGTCACCAGATGGTGCTGTTTGTCTTTAACAATTTACATTTTTTCATTTTCTAGTATTTATGTTTTAATATTTTAGCAATTTTACATTTAAATTGATTTATATAGGTTTAAATGTCACTATGTTTATCAGGTTTTATTAGTATTTTATGTGTGTTAAATTATGGAGAATACAAGATAGGTGCTTTATACATAGCATGATTTAATGATGAGTGTCACTCTTAATTTGTAAAGGGAGTTTTATTTCACTGTATTGTATTGCTTGTGATTGGTGGCTTTGTAATTGGGATGGGTATTTTATCAGTGCATCCATGTGATTTCACTGTTTAGCATCTGGTGAAGTCTACTTGACGAAAACACAGCTTAAATTTTGGGCGTTAATGTGTGGTTCGTTGTTCTACTTGTGACCTCTAATAAACTGGTTTTCCAGAGCTGCATTGGGCACCCTTTAGTGCTGATTTTTATTGTGTAAATACATCTCTCACATACCATATCAATCTGTTTGAGAATTAACTGGTTGTCAGTAAACATGAGGCAATTTCTAGATTGCCTCAGGATGCCCATATCCTCCAAGTTGGTGATGTAAATAGTGGGAAAATTCACATCCATGGCAACAGACTTTTTTATTGATTAAACAGTAGGGATGAGAATATAAATCAATGTCAGGAGTATCCGGTCTGCAATTCTGGGGACAGTGCTAGTCACTGCAAACTAGTTGTTCTGCGTGAAACTAGTGTTAGTGAAATTTTAATTGTGCTTTTACAGAAAAAAAAGGCACTCAATGTGTCTGGGTCTATACAGGGAACTGGCAAACACTTGCAGGGAAACTAATAAGTAGACCCTGAAAATTAAGGATGAAGTATTTAAACAGACATTCTGAAGTTAGAAACAATTCAAGCAGTACTTACTGAAAACAAAGAATTAGCTCGTCAAGAATAACAAAAGAGAGGAGTCGTGTGAATGGCTACTGCCTGGCTACTACTAATGCTGGTCTCATCAGAGCTTCACTCTACTGGGATACAATGCTCCTTTGTTTCTTCTCTTACCAGAAGCAAAACATCACCACTAATCCCAACATGAGAAGCAGGCCACAGCCTGTTCAGTGATAAACAGTCTTGTCCCAGATGATGCAAGGGTCTGTAGGCTTGTTGTAACTTTTTTTGATAGATGACAGACCAATCAGGAACATCAAGCACAAACACTAAATGCTCAACCAGAAACAGTCAGGAATCAATGCACTCTGCTCCTTTTTTCACCAGGAGCAGAATATAAGCACAAATTTCAAGCTGTCACCTATAAAGCAGTTATTAGGCTTTCCGGTGATCAGCAGTCTCCAGGAAATAAGGTTTCTGTGCTCCTTCTCTCACCAGGAGAAAACAGAAGGACTTATCCCAAGATGACTACTGAGAGGCAGAATGTGGGCTTTCCTATAATTGGTGGGTTTGCAATAGATGTTACAGATTTTAAAGGTAAGAGGAAAAAACTGGTTAATATCCTAAGCACTGTAGTGTGCACTAAGCAGTTAGATAAGAAAGAGGGGTAACTTAAGTTTTAGCTGTCTAAGTGGAGAGCCACTAATTTTAAAAGAGCAAAATAGATTGAAGGTGGGTGGGCACTTTGCATTCTGGTTCTATGGAATACACTGGGATGGCCAATAAATTTAAATAGTTGAAGGGGAGTGATTTCCCAAACTGTATTTACTCACAACAGGCAATGAAAGAGGAGAGAAAAGGAGATTATTTATTTATTTATTTGCCATTTGTTAACCAGGTTGGTCTGGCTGGGCAGGTGCCCTTTTTCAGCAGAGACCCGAGAAAAAAAGGTCCAGAAATACAATGATTACCATTTGTTGGAAAAGTGAATTACATATAAACAAAAGTAAAAGTACAGACATACACAAACCAAAGTAAAAGTACACAAACAATAAAATCTTATAAATGATAAAGATTTGTTTCAGAATGCCTTTTTTTTTTTTTTTTTTTGTGGACATGTAGTTGAGTCGTGGTTGGAAGGTAGGGAAATAGGAGATAGAGGGAGAGAAGGAAAAGAAGATAGGCAAGACTTATTTGCGGAATAGAGGTTAAGTACGGGAAAAAAATAGTGAGGAGGGGGGCAAGGTAAGAGAGAGAAAGGTATAGGACCAAATCATTTGATGCAGTAAAGACTGATTAAGAAACAAAAGATAGAAAGATTGATTAATGAAAATAGAAGTAGAAAAATGTATGCGTAGGACAGTCTAGGAAGAAAGGAAAAAGAGATGGTGGCTTGATGGGTGAAAAGGGGCTATGGAGGAAATATGCATCGTGTAGGGTCCTTACAGGGGCAGGTCCAGGAGTTACGTAAGTAGTCTTTTAGGGCAAGTTTGAAGTTGAGAGAATTTTGGTGAGATCTGATATGGAGCGGGAGCTTGTTCCAAGATGTGGAAATAGCATGACTATAAAGACTTTTACCTATGGTTTTATTTGGTTTGGAAACTTGGAGAAGGTGTTGGTTGGAGCTACGAAGCTCATGGTTAGGAATGTAGGGGCAGATGAGAGTAGCTAGTGAAGGACAGGCTTGGGGTTGTAGTAAGATGGAATGTGCCATGTGAAGTTGAAGCTGAAGGAGTTGGTTATGGAACTCTGGCCAGTTAAGTTTTTTTAAGGAGAGGCAGTGGTGTGAGTGATAGAGGAGATTTGTGGCAAACCTGGCAATTTTGTTGTATGCTAGTTCAAGTTTGTTTAACAGATTTTTCTAGAGGTTTGTGAAAATAGGGGTGGCATATAGTAAAATAAGTAGGAAGCTGGCTTGCGCAAGGGATGCTTTAGATTCTTGTGTAAGGAATTTTTTATTTCTATAAAGCAGTCCAAGTTACTGGTGGGTCTTTTTGATGCAGTTGTTGATGTGGGAGTCAAACTTCAGTTTGTCATATAGGAGTATACCTAGAAGTTTAGTGTATGGCTCAGCGAGAATAGTTGTTGTTTAGGAAAGAGATTGTGAACGATGATTTAAGGTGATGGTGAGGTTTGGGAAGGAAAAGGAGAAGTTTAGTTTTATTTGGGTGAAGTAGGAGTGGGTTAGTAGCGAGTCATCTTTCGACACAGTGTAATGTATCTTGTGTGAGGGCATGTAGGTGGGCTAGATTGTCGGAGGTAGAGATGATTGTAGTCATCAGCATATTGAATTAGTTTTGAGTGGGGACAGGATTGGAAGAGATCATTAGTAAAAAATGTTAAATAGTAGGGGACCCAGGATGGAGCCTTGGGGGACTCCAGTATGAGAGGGAAGAAATGGAGAAGTTGCTGATGTCCATCTGACAAATTGTGCCCTGTTGGGTATGAAGAGAACCAGTTAAGGGTAGAGGTAGGGAGGATGAAGGATGCAAGTTTGGAGAGCAGGAGGTTGTGTGAAACAGTATCAAATGCTTTAGACAAGTCAAGGAAGAGTGAAGATACTAGTTTGTTGTTATCTAGAGAAGTGGTGATGGAGTTAGTAAAGGACAGTAGGGCAGTAGTCGTACTATGGTGAAGGCAGAAGCCATGTTAGGTAGAGGTGAGGAAATTTACTTGAATTATATGTGCCATGAGTTGTTTGTGAATACATTTTTCTAAGATTTTAGAGATCAGGGATAAAATAGCAATAAGCCTGAAGTTTGAGGGGTCAGTGGAGTTGTCACCTTTGTGCAAGGGAGTAATATAGGATTTTTTCCATATTTGAGGGACTAGGTTTTTCTGAACTAACTGAATGATGAGTATGGAGACTGGATAGGCTATGGAGGGGGCGGCTATTTTGAGGTATAGGGGTGGCAGGTTATCTGCTGAAGCAGAGCAGGGTTTAAGTTTGGAGAGTAGGGATCTGATGACAGTTGTGGGGACAGGCTTGATAGAGAAGGTGGCTTGGTTGGTGGTAGGTGTGGGGGTGTTATATTTAATGTTTGTGTTAGATTTGATTAGTTTCTGTACAGAGTCTACGAAGAAGGAGTTGAGGGATGTAGCAGTGTCTAGGGAGGAGCAGTTTGGGAAGGGGTTAGGACAGGAAGGGTTGCCTGGGTGTAAAAGCATATTTATGGTACTCCAGAAGATTTTGGGGTTGGTGTGGGGGGATTTTTGAGGGTTTAGGTAAAAGTTTTTCTTGTCAATGGTGACTTGTTTTTTTGTGGCGTTTCGAAGTTCTCTATAGAGTTGGTGGCTGGAAGGGGTTTTGTGTTTGTTCCAGGTTTTCCATGCAGTGTCTCTTTTCTGCATGAGGCAGAGAGTGGCTTTACTTATCCATGGAGCAAAGTTAGTTTTAACACAAATATTTCTAGTAGGAGCAAGGGAAATAAGAGCATTAAGGAGGATGCTGCTGAAAGTGAGAATGGCTTCTTTGAGGGGGAGGTGCTGGAGAAAAGACCAATTTATTGATGCGAGTGTTTGATTAAATGAATCAGGGTTGAAGTTGGTAAGATTGCGACAGTCCCTGTATATGTGTGTTTGAGATGGTTGGGATAGGTGACAAATTATAGAGATAGGGTGGTGATCACTAAGTGTGTCAGGGAGGATAGAGGGGTTATGATAAAGGACGGGGTGGGAGGTAAGTATCCAGTCTAGAGTGGTGCTGGAATTGGTTTGTTTGCTAATATGGGTTGGGGTGGTGATGAGTTGGGAGAAGCCATATAGGTTAATGCTGGCACTGGGGGAGTGGGTGGTGAGAGAATTCCAGTCGATGTTAATATCGCCTACAATAATGGTTTCGTAGGTAATGGTTTGGGAGATCCAGGCATGAAAGAGTTCTAGTGTAGGGATATTGTTGCCAGGTGGAATGTAAATAGTAGCAATGGCTATCTTTTTATGGTTATTTAAGTTTAAAATGAACTATGAATGTCTCAGCTGGATGGAAACTGGGGGAGGGGTATGGTAAGGGATTGGCAGAGAGGTTATCTGAGTAAAGGATAGCTACCCCACCACATTTTTTAAAAGGTCTGTCTTGGCGGAAGATATTGTAGCCTGAGGGGAGAATTTCTTTGTTTGATATGAGTAGTTTTAGCCAGGTTTCGGAGATGGACAGGATGTCTGAAGAGTGTAAGGATATCTAGGAGTGAAGTTCAGGGAGCTTATTTACTGTGCTACGAATATTGAGACCTAGAATTTTAAGGTGATTTGTGGAAGGGGTGGGCTGAGATGGAGTGGGAATCTGGGTGGAGTGGAATTAGGGGGAATGGCAGGGTCAGAAGAGTGGGCTGTTGGACTGGGATTGGGATGAATATCTCCTGCGAGGAGTAGATAAAGAGTGGGGATGAAATGGATATATTTAAGGGGGTGTAGCAGAAAGAGTTTGGATTTGATTTTGGGGGTCAGGAGAGTTTAGGGGAGATATTGTGTTCGAAAAGGTGTAAGAAGTGGTGTGAGAACAGAGGAGATAATATATGGAAGGTTTTAGTGTTGAATTTTCTAAATGTAGATGAGGAAATGTGGAGCTAGAGGAATGATCAGGTAGTGCCCTGTGGTAGGATGTGGTTAGTGTGAGAACTGTAAGTAGAGGTATTGAAAGGAGTAAGTGTAGGAGCATGCTGTGGTAGTAGGGAGGTGAAAGTAAGATTCAAAATAGCATGTGGGAGTTGACCAAGAAAGAGGTGGAAAGTACAGTTTTGTACCTACCATAAATGTAGATGTTCGAGTGTAAACACTGCTGCAGTCATTACACTTGGGTTATCCTGCCGTCAGGCGGTCCTGCAGTCAGCCATAGCTCCAAAGTCTTGGTCCAGCGTCAGTTGCTGTCGCCTCCTCCCTGACATCAGTGTGACAGGGGTATATAAGATGCAGCCGACGCCATTTTCTTCAGTTTTTCTTGCCCCAAATCTCAGGTGCCCCCAAATAGGTAGACAATACAAATTGCTAGTAAAAGATACAAAAGAAAGGCAAACAACCATTTTTAGTTACCAGCAAATACTCCCCATAGGTAATAAAGGGTATATGCCCTAGGTAAATACCAGAAAGTAAGAGCGGAAGGAGGGAGGGTAACCTGGACTGCAGCAGTGTTTACACTCGAACATCTACATTTATGGTAGGTACAAAGCTGTACTATGTTCATCGTGTTACACTGCTGCAGCCATTACACTTGGGTGGAATCCCAAAGCTGAGGTAGGGAGGCTGGATCTATAAGGCATTAGGGGTGGCTATAAGGCCCTGCAGTACAGCAGTAGCGAAGCCAGCTCTGGATTTGGAGTATAAAGGCAAATGGTAATGTTTGGTGAAGGTATGCACAGAACTCCATGTTGCTGCTTCCAAAATATCCTTGGTAGGTGCTCCTCTGAGGTAGGCAGTTCAAGTGGCTGTTGCCTGGTGGAGTGAGATCTAATGCTGCTAGATACAGGTTTCCCATGGTGGGTATAGCAGAAACGTATACAGTGTCCTATCCATTTTGAAATAGTCTGCTTTGAAATGGCTTTTCCCTGTGCTCTTGCAGCGTATGCTACCAATAATTGCTCAGATTTTCTGAACGCTTTGGTTTTGTCCAAGTAGAAGCATAACTGTCTGTGAATGTCCAAAGAATGTAGTAGTCTTTCCCCTTTGTTCTGTGGTTTTGGATAAAAAGTTGGCAAGTGAATAGTTTGGTTTAGAGCCACACTTGATACCACCTTTGGCATAAACGTAGGGTTGGTTCTTATAGACACCCTGTCCTGGTAGAAGATGAGGAAAGCTTCCACTGCCATTAGTGCCTGTAATTCTGAAACTCTTCGTGCTGATGTTATTGCCAGTAGCAGAGCAGTTTTCCAAGAGATGTATTTTAATTCTGCTGTGTTAGCTGGCTCAAAAGGAGGTAAAGTTAATTTTTCCAAAACAAAATTCAGGTCCCAAGTAGGTGTTGGTGCTCTGCGGGGCGGTCTTATGTTTTTAGCCCCTCTGAGGTATTGTTTGAGCAAAGGATTAGAAAAAATTGGTGGATCCGTGTTGTAATGAGCAGAGATAGCTGAGGCGTAGATCTTGATGGATGAAAAAGAGAGACCCTTGTCCAGCATCTCAGTTAAGTATTGCAGTATCTGAGGAATGTTTGGGACTAGAGGGTCAAGGCTGTGCGCTTGGTTCCAGGCACAGAATCTCTTCCATTTGTCTGAGTATGCTTTCCTGGTGCTAGGCCTTCTGGCCTCCAGAATGACATCCATAACAGCTTTGGAGAGAGGCATTGCTTGCTTGACTAAGGAATTTTCCATGCAGCTAGATTTAAGGTCTTTAGCTGGCTGTGAAGTATCTGATTGTTGTGCTGAGTCAGCAACTGTGGAATTTGTGGTAAAATCCAGGGTGGTTCTTGTGCCAAGTTCTTTAAGATTGGGTACCAGTGCTGGCATTGCCAGTCTGGTGCAATCAATATCATTTTTGGCTCTTCCTGCCTGGCGTTTATGAGTACCTTTGGAAGGAGAGGTAAAGGGGGGAAAGCGTATACTTGTAGTTTTTTCCAACTGAATGAGAGGGCATCCACTTTCCATGCTTGTGGATGGTAGCTCCTTGTGCAGAATTTATGTTATTGGCAGTTCTTTGGGGTAGCAAACAGATCTATGTCCGGTCTCCACCATTTTTGTGTTATCATTCTGAATATTTGTGAGTTCAGTTCCCATTTGTGTGGGTCCATAATGTTTCTGCTTAGGTCGTCTGCCAGTGTATTTTTCTCTCCTGGCAGGAATTGTGCTTGTAGATGAATTCGGTAGTTTAGAGCTGTGTTCCACAAGGTCATGGTTTGTCTG
This sequence comes from Protopterus annectens, assembly GCF_019279795.1. Lineage (NCBI taxonomy): Eukaryota > Metazoa > Chordata > Ceratodontiformes > Protopteridae > Protopterus > Protopterus annectens. The sequence continues at coordinate 634,381,271 of NC_056731.1, forward strand.
CAGAGGGGGTAGGAGTGTGTGCCCCCTTGCTTGTTTATGTACCACATAACTGTGGTGTTGTCTGTCTTTAATAGTAGTTGTCCTGGATGCAGTAGGTCCTTGAAAGCTATAATAGCATTTTGTACAGCTAGCATCTCTTTTTGATTGATGTGGAGATGTCTGCTCTGTGGGCCACCCGCCCTGGATACATTTTCCTGCCATGTGTGCTCCCCATGCATAATCCGATGCTCCCCAGGCATAATCCGATGCATCTGCTGTCAGTGTTTGCCTGGTTGTGGGTTGAGTTAAAGGCTGTCCCTTGTTGAGGTGACAAGCTTGTGCCCACCATCGAAACTCCTGTTGTAGGCAGGGAATTAGTGGTAAAACTATTTCTAAATTTTGACAGTGTTGAGACATACACTCTTTAGGTACCATTGTAGTTTCCTCATATGCAGTCTGGCATATGGAATTAGTAGTATGCAAGATGCCATGTAGCCCAAGGCCTGCAGAATTTTTCTTGCAGGGAGTTGGGTCTTTGTTGCCATTAATTGAAAATATTGAGTCAGTTGTCCTTGCTTGTCTGGTGTGAGATAAGCCATCTGGGCCATTGTGTTCAAGCTGGCACCCAGGAATATTATCTGTTGTGAGGGCACTAGTTTTGATTTCTTTTCATTTACTGTGTACCCTAGGCAACTTAATAACTTTTTTACATACGCCAGATGCTTTAGTAGAATGTCCTTGCTCTCTGCTTGAATCAGGCAGTCGTCCAGGTATGGATACATTTGAATTCCTTTTTGCCTGCAAAATGCAATTACTGGTGCCAGTCACTTTGTGAAGACCCTGGGCGCAGTAGATAAGCCAAAGGGCAGTGCAGAGAATTGATAGTGCATTGAACCAGCTAGAAATCTGAGGTATCTTCTGCAATTTTGTCTGATAGGGACATGCAGGTATGCCTCCTTGAGGTCCAAAGTCACGAGCCAAGCTTTCTTGCCCAGCATGGGAAGAAGCTGCTGTAGTGTCAACATCTTAAATTTCGGAACATCCAGGTAAGCGTTTAGTGCAGAAAGGTCCAGAATGGGTCTTCAGGCTTTGTCCTTTCTGGGAACTAGAAAGAGTCTTGAGTAAAATCCTTGTCCTTGTTCCTGTGGTGGTACCTTTTGAATATCTCTCACGTCCATGAGTGCTGTAATTTGTTTTTGAGCCTCTGCCCATTGATTTGGTGGCAGATTTGGCATTCCTTTTAGCCTTGGAAAGGTGTGGAAATGGAACCTGTAACCTTGAGATACAATGCTGCGAACCCATTTGTCTTTGGTGATGCAACGCCAGTTGTGATAGAAAAGTGCCAGTTTCCCTCCTAAGGGGGCTGCCAAGAGAGAGCTGTTTGGCAGCTGTAGTGGAAAGTCATTGAGGCTGTTTTTTATAAGGTTGAGGCCTGTCTTCCCCTTCTTTTTGGCCTGGTGTGCCCCATTGTCGAGGCCTGTAAGGGCCTTGCGTCTGACCTCTACCTCTTGGACGTCTGTATCTGCCCCTTTGAGGTCTATCTGTGACTGGAAAGGACCAATTCTTTGTTGGCCAATTTCTGCTAAAACGAGGAGGATGAACCTGTAAGAAATCTTTCACTGTTTGCATAGATTTTGCCTTATCCTCTATCTTCTTTAATACCGCCTCTGTCTTAACGCCAAACAGCACATCCCACTGCAAAGGTGCATCCAATAGTTTGACTTTAACATGATCTGGTAACATGTGTTCTTTTAACCAAGCATGCCTTTTAATGGCAGAGCCTGTAACTGCTGCTCTACAGGAGGCCTCTAAGGAATCAAACCCACATTGCAAAGTATGTTTTCCTACTTGTTCAGCTGCATGCAATAAATCCTGCATTTATTTTAAATTAGGAGGATCCAAATCTGGAAGCATCTTTTGTTTCAACTGAGACATCAAAAATTGCTGATATTTTAGCATGTGAAACTGGCAATTCAAGGCTCTCATTGCTAAAGTGGCAGACGTATATACCTTCTTTCCCCATCTGTCTAATACTCTGGAATCTCTGTCAGAGGGAATTGGGTTTTTTGCTGATGAGGCCTTAATCCCTTTGGGTCCTTGAGAAATAGTTTCAGGGTCAGCAACAGGGCTTTTGTACAGAAATTTGTGAGTCAGGGACTCCGTAATATCTATCAGGTTTAACTGGGGCTGGGGGTAAGGAGTCAGGGTTCAAACTGGATTCAGTGTACACATCATCCACAATGTCTAAAACTGGTGGGATAGCAAGGGGTCTGTGTTGGGGTAATAAAAGGAAGTCTCTGAGTCTTTTCTTAGATTCTGAGTAATCCTGGCCTTCCCAATGGAAATGCTCTCTCATGGTGTGTAAGGTCTCCCCAAAGGAGAAATCTTCAGGCGGAGAGGCTGATGGATTTGATTCCTCAGCATCAGAATCCTCATAAGGGGGTAAAGAATATCCTAAGCCCGAGGAAGAGTCAGAGGAAATGGACACCTGGTCAGAAGATTCATAGTCTGCATCCTGTCTGGGCCTTTTATCAGGAGGGGGATGGGAGCCCCTGATCAGGGTGATTAGGTCCTCGGCCATTTTTAGCATTTGTTTCTTAGGCATGGAAGCCTGTCCTGGAGAGAGTTGTGTCTGTTTCTTAGCCTTTAAGGGGGGCTTAGCCTTAACAGAGGGTTTAATAGTTAACTGGGTAGGTCTGAAAACACCCTCTGTAGCTGTGGATTGCTCAGCTACTTTGGTTTCCTCTGTGGGTTTAGGATCAGTAAACTGAAGGCCTACTGCATCCGAAGGCCTAGCCAGCTCCACGTGGGAGTCGGAGGCGGTCTGTGGTTCTGTGGAAGTGGTCGTCAGGGGCTGCGTAGGCACCTCGCTGAAAACTGGAGAACCGGCGACTGGCCTAGAAGAGGCTTTGTCGTTCGTTTTGGGCCTCGGATGCTTGTCCTTGTCCTTGCGCTTTTTATGCATTGCGGTCATCGGAATTTCTGACGGCATGGTGTAATTGAATTTTCTACCAAAATAGTGTCGGGCAAAATCAAACCGATGTTTAATAGTGCGCTTGTTAAACCTAGCACAAAACCGACAACCAGTGATGTCGTGGTCACCGCCTAGGCATGGAATACAATAGGAGTGGAAATCCTTATCAGGTATTTGCTTCCCACAAGAAATACAGTTATTAACTTTTACTGACATCGGTCTGAGGCAAGAAAAAGTTTCCCCAACGGGGTACTTAGCTTTTTAGAAGACTTCAGTTCTAGATTCAGAATGAAAATCTCAGGAGTCGGCCGAACGGCACTTGCGAACTGCTTCTGCTTCGGGCACCATGCGGCAAGAAAGACTGAAGAAAATGGTGTCGGCTGCGTCTTATATACCCCTGTTGCACTGACGTTAGGGAGGAGGAGTCAGCAACCGACGTCAGACCAAGACTTTGGAACTCTGGCCGACTGCTGGACCGCCTGATGGCAGGATAACCCAAGTGTAATGACTGCAGCAGTGTAACATGATGAACATCTATAGTATTAGTTACTTAAGTGGGAAATGGAATGAGAGCTAAAGTAATGAGAAGGGTGGGGGGAAGGATTTGTTGAAAAATTAATTGAGGGAAATTGGTGGGAGTAGTAGGACACTGAAGGATAATGTGGTTGGCTGAAATGTGATGGGTGTGAAGGGGGAGTTTGGGTGTGGTTAGAACAGGATGAGCATAAATGTAATTGAAGTGGAGGTGGGTGGGAATGGGGGTAGGATAGGGGAGCGAAGTGAGCCCGAGCATTAGTGAAGGTGAATGGAGTGGGGCTGCACTTGTTGGGAAAAGCAGAGGACGCCAACATCAATCAGCAAGTATGGTTTGGGTCAGAGCTAAGGCAAAATGGGCAGCCGTTTAATTTTAATTTCTTTGTTTTGCTTATATCTATGGAGGGAGGACTGCCAGACTGCGGTGCTTCAAACACTAACCTAAAGAGTTAGTGGGGCAGAAGTAGTACACTTGGGCATGAGGTCTTATGAGTGGGAGTTTCTTAGACCCTATGCAGGTTGAGTAGAATAAATGGACCTTGAGCAGATTAAGCTATGGGGGTCAGGTTAAGATATGTGGAAAAAGGAGTTTGCAAGCAAATAGAGCAGGCAGAAACAAGCAGCCGAGTAACTAGTTAAGTGAGTAGGTGTATCTAACTGTAGGTTGAAAGTGGGGTGGGGTGGGGGGTACAGAGATGTGATTGTTGCTGACCAGGACCAAATTAGTTGTCTAAGCACATAAAGATTGAGTAAGGCAGAGATAACTTATACAGAGACACATACACTAGTAGCAGTTTTGCTGGGAATGTCCACTGCCGAAGCAAGACTCTGAGAGGGATGGGTGGTCTTCCTGGGTTGGCGAGGGTTATACACAGTCTTTTGGTAATGTAAGGGACCTGCAAAATAAAGGTAGAATAGAAGACAGCAGGTGAGGAGAACAAGAGCAATATTAGGAGGGACAAAAACAATAGAGGGGAGAAGGGGGATGTAGGACAGGAAAGAGAGAGTTAAGTAGAGGAACTAGGTTGTAGAAGTACAGGTGAGAAGGGATATGAATGAAATACAGGGAATAAAAAGGGCTGGAATAGTATATAAGAAGTGCACAGTTGGAAAAGAGATGTGGGAAGAAGAATTGAGGAGAACATGGACAGACAGGGGTGAAATGAGATAATAGTGGGAAATATAAGCTATACAAAAGAGTGAAACATGTTCAAGATATACAGCAGTAGAACTCAAGATTTGTAAAACAAATATGTCTAGCAATTGGGTACAACAGTACAGCTCCAGATTTGTAAAACAATTACATCCAGCAATTCAGTGTTTACATATAATGTGTAACAGAAGCAGACTATTAACTAAAGACTTGCAAAAATAACTACTTCCTGCAACTCAGTACACATCCAGCAATTCAGTATGCACATATAATATGTTACAGAAGCACACTATTAGCTCAAGTGTATCATGCAACTACTACAGCACTAGGTTGGGAGATCAAACAAAACTACAACGCCACCTGGAAGATGAAAATATAGAGAATACCAGTGCTTAGCTTTGTAAGGGAAACAATATAATACGAGTTTACAAACACGCTAGGGGTTCTCCACAACTATCGCACGTAATTGCCCAAATATCACTGTTCTCTAGGCGCACAGAAGAAAATACATGCAGAGCTAAGGCAGTGTAACACAGTAAACCATAAAATGAAAAAAACAAGCATGCCGAGATGCTGGGGTCCCCGCTATGATATGCAACTTCCCCAAATATCACACATATCTAGGAACACAGAAAAAAATAAATGCAGAGCTAACGCATAGTAGCACAACAAAAACAGTTAAACAGAGATGTTCTTAAAACATGGGAGCTTTAACGTGATGATCGCTCCTGTTTACAGCACATACAGAGAAAAATAAGGCAGTTAAACTTTGTACATTATATATAAAAGCACAGCATCAGAGCCTTTACCTGGTCAGCGTGCACACACCTCCGCATTTAGGGGCGAAAAGCTAATAAAAAATGGTGCAGAATGCCAAATGCGCCTTTTTACATGCCGCAGAGCATCATGGGGGACACAAAGTGACATAGGATTGTAATATAGGACAGCAAGTAGCAGTATACCATAACGGATAGAGGGTGTGAACAGCGGTAGGGAAAAGCAGAGGACACCAAAAATAATCAGTAAGTATGGTTTGGTTCAGAGCTAAGGCAAAATGGGCAGCCGTTTACTTTTAATTTCTTTGTTTTGCTTATATCTATGGAGGGAGGACTGTCAGACTGGGGTGTTTCAAACACTAACCTAAAGAGTTACTGGGGCAGAAGTAGTACACTTGGGTATGAGGTCTTATGAGTGGGAGTTTGTCAGACCCTATGCAGGTTGAGTAGAAAAAATGCACCTTGAGCAGGTTAAGCTATGCGGGTCAGGTTAAGGTGGAAAGTGGAGTTTGCAAGCAAATATAGCAGGCAGAAACAAGCAGCCAAGTAACTAGTTAAGTGAGTAGGTGTATCTAACTGTATGTTGAAAGTGGGGTGGGGTGGGAGGTGCAGAGATGTGACTGTAGCTGACCAGGACCAAATTAATTGTCTAAGCACATAACGATGGAGTAAGGCAGAGATAACTTACACAGAGACACATACACTATGCTTAGTAGCACTGTTGCTGGGAATGTCCACCGCCGGTGCAAGACTCTGAGAAGGATGGGTGGTCTTCCTGGGTTGGCAAGGGTTGCACACAGTCTTTTGGTGATGTAAGGGACACTATGCTTAGTTATATGGTAAAATTAACATAAGGAGCAGGAAACTAGAAAGACAGTTGAGTTTAAGAACACAACAGCCCCAGGGTGGGTGGATGGGAAAAAAATCTGCATGATTCACATGAGACACATCTGTGGTCTCTTTCCTGGTTTTAATATGCAATTAAAAGCAGAACACAAGTAAAATACCGTGTAAAGAAAACAAATCACAATATATAAAAAAGAAAAAGGCAATAAAGTAATACAAAATACAAGCAAAAGCAAATTAACTTGAGAAAGTCAAAGAAATGCTTAGAAATTCACAGAAATGGAGGTGAGGGAATGAACTAGGTATGGCAGAAAATGTTAATATTGTAGTTAACAGGTGAAGTATAAAGCAGGTTCAGAGACAATTTTATATGTTTATATGTATATATATATATATATATATATATATATATATAAAATTTATACACACGCACGCATTCATATATATGTATATATATATACACACACACACACACACACACACACACACACACATACATATATGGGTATTATAAGATTTATGTTAGAAGTATAAAGGCAAGAGAACAACGTCATAAAACTACCTATATGGCTGGGGGACACTAATAAAACTGTCTGAAGACTGGTTGTGGGACACAGAATGTTGCATTAAGAGAAATAGTTTAATAAATATGATAAACTGAAGATAATGGCATGATGATTGTTTTTTTTTTTTCAGGGGAGGTGGGTTTGCTTGGCTTGCCCATCTGGGCCTCTAGTCTTATGCAGCTTCAGCTGTTTCTCTTGAGAGTCTCTAATGGTTGAAGAACTGGGTATACAATAAAACAGTATAAAGTAACATCATAACCATGCTATGAGCTCTCTTACTAGTTTTTACTAAGCATTCCACATTTTGTCCATTTGTTCACCCTTATGAGAGATATGTACAATGTTCCATATGTCTGAAGATGGAAAGGTGAATGTGCCTGCAGTTTCCTTAACTATTTTGCTTGTTTATGCTATGGATGTTATGGTAATGTCAAATCATACTAAACTGAAAATGAAGACGCCTCAGTTTAAGAATTTAAGGTTAAGTAGTTTTAATTACCTCAGTCATTAAAACAACAATTTCTTAAAATCTTATGTTGAGATTTTTTCATAGACCGTTACAACAACATTCAGAAAATCATAACTGCATCATTTACAATCCTGCATATCTAAAAATGTATTCATATCCTGGAATGGGTTATTGTGACCAGACATTCCCTTTTGTGTCCCTCCCATACCTCGCTTTCCTTATTTTTTGCAAAATGTCCTGGAATTTACTTCAAATGCTTGTTCTATCCCTGACAGCATTTTTGGTTTACTGGTAAATCACGCATGATTATAAGTAGTCAGAAATGCCAGGCAGAGTTTTATACTTCTTATTGCCCAAAATGCATGCTGATACAAAACATGTTGTTCTACTGCAGCGGTAAGCGTTGTCGCCTCACAGCAAGAGGGTCTCATGTTCGATTCTCGGCTGGAGAGCCTTCTGTGTGGAGTCTGCATGCCCTCCCCACGGTCGACTGACGTCTAAAGACATGCAGGTAGGTGCTTGCATGAATGGGTGTGCCTTCTTTGAAGGTTGGCTGTCGGGCTGGCAACTCGGCACTGTAAAAATCCACTGCCAATCATTAGCAGACCGGAGTTCCACTGTGGCAACCCCTAACTGGGAAAAGCCGAAAGATTTAAAAAAAAATAGTTCCTGATTTTATTCTCTCCATCATTATTTTTGGCTTTGTCCAGGATACTTGATCAAATAAATTTAGAGGCACAGTGCTCCACAAAACATTCAGATCTAAATTATTTCTATTCAAGTTGTTTCAGCAATCCAAAAATAGAGTACTAGGTGCTTCATGTTGCTGTATTTTCTTGGTACAGCTTTTGTTTCATCAATGCTGTTTTTCTTTTGAGAGAAAAAAATGAAAAAATGGGAATGGCACTCAAACAAACCAAGAATCAAACAAAAAGTGCCTGAAGCGGAGAAAAATTATGCCTAAGTAAATCCAACCAGTTTATTTGTATAGACACGAAAATCACAATGAACAGCCAAAAACACACATAAATGCCTTTACAATCCTCGCGTTTTCGTCTCAATGATAAGACTTCATCAGGTGACAAGTGTTAAAATAAATGAATCATTTATCATTGAGACGAATCTTATCATTGAGACGAAAACGCGAGGATTGTAAAGGCGTTTATGTGTGTTTTTGGCTGTTCGTTGTGATTTTCGTGTCTACACAAATAAACTGGTTGGATTTACCTCGACGTAATTTTTCTCTGCTTCAGGCACTTTTTGTTTGATTCTTCCTTTTGAGAGAGCTGGAAAACAAAGGTGTTTGTAGTCCTGGTTAAAAGGTAGCATGGGTGTCTCTGGTGTAGAAGACTGTGGGTTCTATCCTCACACCAGCGACATGGGCACATTTTCCAATACTGACACTTGCTATGCAGCATAAGGTGGGTGCTGAACTGTTGAGTGTGCAGTCCTTTGGATGAAATGTTAAACCAAGGCCACACCTGCCTGAGTTGGTTGTAGTTCAGGTGATATCAAAGATCCCATGGCACTTATCAAAAAGAGTAGCAGACATTTCCAGGTGCCCACTTCAGGATTCCCCTTTAAAGAAGCCAGTGGCCTAGTGGGAGTAACCTGCTCAACAAAAAGTATACATAAATAATGATTGCCTTTATATCTCAGTTATTTCTTCATTATATCTCTGTACTCTGATCATTTTAATGCATCAACATCTTTAAGTGGGTATTATAACTTAATGGACCTACCACTGTAAAGTGATCTCAGAGATACTATTCCCAGAATACACTTCAAACACCCTTTACACAGGTCACGCTAGAGATAAGGAAATGACTTTGCTTAACTTCCATGCATAAGTGTGAGTTACAGGCATCTTGTACAAATTCTGGAACCTGTTAAAATTTTCACTTTTTAACTTGAATTACTCTGATTTGTGTTCTCACACCAGCTCTTATCACTTACCAGTAACTGTAAATGTTCAATAAAATAAACTAGTCGAACTGCATGTTTAAGGCTAAAAGTTTTTAGTTCAAATGCTGCAGACCATCTCCTACATTCTTGTCTGAGTTGTCAAAAAGCACAATTGTGCAAGTAAACTCACCATAACAGTAGAAGTTCAAATGATCACCGTTGCAGTAGCTGTAGCTATATGGCTTATATCCTGCTAAGGATATAACAGCCAGGCAGCTTCCAAAGCTTCAGGGCACCTTTCACACTCCCATACTGTTAGACAGCTATCGAGCTGAGGTCACTAAAAAACAGGACTGGGCTCAAAGCCTTTCAAAGCTTTCTTGCCAACAGAGAGAGGGAGGCTGAGCCCTGAAAGAACAAAGCTAGGAACAACAAAAAAATAAATGTTCACACCCTGACATAAAAAGCATATAAAAAATAAGGGGAAAGGAAGGAGGGTGAGGCTACTGCAGCAGTGATCATTCGAACATCTATTGTTATGGTAAGTTTATTTACAGAACTGAACTTTGTTCATCATACTGATCACTGCTACAGTAGCCTTACCTACACAGGTATGTTATTCTAGCTAACTACATTTTTGAGAAGGAAGGACAAGAGTCCAGGAGCCCTTAGAGAATGGTCCTAACAAAGCCTAATCTGGATCTACAGAAGGAATCAAGCTTATAGCGCTTTGTAAAATTATGTACAGAGGAACAAGTAGCAGCTTCGAGAATACTTCTAGAAGCCAACCCTTTCCAAAAAGCCATAGATGATGCCAAGGCCCTGGAAGAGTTAGCTTTGACCCTGCCTGGAACAGATCTGTTAAGGTGAGTATAACAAAAGGTAACAGTCTTAGACAACCCTTTGGAAATAGTCAGTTTTGACACAGGTTGTCCATTCTTCTTACCTTCACAAGAAATGAACTGATCTGAAGATCTGAAAGATTTGGTTCTGTCAAGATAATACCTGATATGTCTGTGGACATCTACTGTGTGGGGTATCCTTTCTCCCTCATTTTTAGGTTCAGAAAAGACAATGAGATGATGAACAGCTTGTCTTAAAGTAAATTCTAATACTACTTTAAGCATAAAAGAATGATTAGTTCTCAAATAAACCTTTTCCCTAAGGAAAATGAGATAGGGCTGACTCGAGCTAACAACTCGGATACCATTCTTGCAGATGTCAGATCAATCAGTAAAACTGACTTCCACATTAAGAACTTCAAGTCACCCAGAAAAGGTGTTTCAAATGGAGCAAGTGTTAGCCTCTCTAAAACACAATTAGGATCCCAAGTTGAGGCCACCAGTTTTCTTGGCAGTCACGTATGCAAAACCCCTTTCAAAAACACTTTGACATTAGACTGCATTGAAAGATGAGAATCCATGGGCAGATACGCTGAAATGGCCGATAAATGAACCTTGATAGAGAAATAAGACAGATCATATGACTGCAACTCACATAAACATTGTAAAAACAAAGAACAGCTTGTCCTGAATGGGCGATTGGTTATGTTGTTGGCACCAAGTAGAAAACCTTTTCCATTAGTTAATATATGATTTTCTAGTAGTACGCCTTCTTGACTCCATTAGTACCTGCTGCAAGTCCTCACTAAGAGGTTAAAAGGCTCTGCAAAGATAAGCAAGTCATCCAAATATGGAAAAAATGGGGCTACCCTTTAGCCTGCAATCAGCTATAACTGCAGATACACACTTTGTAAACACTCTTGGTGCAGCAGATAGTCTAAAGGGTAAGGCACAGAAGTACAGTTGCGCAAGCTGAACTTACCATAATAGTGGATGCCTGAATGGTCACTGCTGCAATAGCCTTAGCTATATGGGTTATATCCTGCCAAGGATATAACAGCCATCCAGCTTCTAAACCTTCAGGGCACCTTTCACATGCCCAAACTGTCAAGTAGCTCAAGCTCAACTGACTAAGAGACCAAGTTTGGGCGTGAAGTCCTTCAGAGCTTTCCTGCCAGTAAGTTCAACTTACACAACTGTACTATGTTCTTCGTACTGATCACTACTGCAGTAGCCATAGCTATATAGGTAGATTACCATAGCTGACTATCTATGGGAGGTAGAAAGAGAAGGGTCCAGGAACTCCTGGAGAATGGTCTTAGCAAAGCTTGATCTAGACGTAGAGAAAGAATCAGGCTTAACTTGCTTTATAAAAGTATGCACAGAGGACCTGACTATCTATGGGAGGTAGAAAGAGAAGGGTCCAGGAACTCCTGGAGAATGGTCTTAGCAAAGCTTGATCTAGACGTAGAGAAAGAATCAGGCTTAACTTGCTTTATAAAAGTATGCACAGAGGACCAAGTAGTAGCTTCTAAAATACTTCTACAATCCAACCCTTTCCAAAAAGCCATAGATGAAGCCTGGCACAGTGGGCCTTGACCCTGCCTGGAATAGATTTGTTGTGGCAAGTATAAAAGGTAACTGCCTTAGATATTCATTTGGAAATAGTCTGTTTTGACAGAGGTTATCCCATCTTCTTACCTTAACAAGAAATGAACAATTGATCCGAAGATCTGAAAGATTTAGTTCCGTCAAGATAGGACCTCAGTTGCCTGTACACATCCAAGGTATGGAGAATCCTTTCTCCCTCATGTTTTAGATAGATATTTTGCCTTAAATTAACCTGAATACCATTTTAGGCATAAAAGAAGAATCAGTTCTAACGAAACCCTGATCATGTGGAAAATGAGATAGGGTTGACTCGCCATACAAGCTCACAACTCAGATACTCTTCTTACAGAGGTCAGAGCAATCAGTAAAACTTGTTTCTTTATTAAGAACTTCAAATAATTCAGAATAGTTGGTTCACATAGAGCAGGTGTTAGCTTCTCTAACTCAAAATTAAGACCCCAAAGAGGGGCCACCACTTTTATAGGAGTTCTCTTATGCATAACTTCTTTCAAAAATATTTTGACATGAGAGTGCACTAAAAGAGGAGGATCCAAGGGCAGACATACTGAAATGACTGATACATGATCCATGATAGAGGAATAAGGAAGGCCATAGGATAATAACTCACACAAATCTTGTAAAACCTGAGAACAACTAGCCCTAAATGGGCACTGGTTATGTTGTTGACACCATGTGGAAAACATTTTCCATTTGTTAATATATGATTTTCTAGTAGCAGTCTTTTTTGCCTCCATTAGTACCTGCTGCACATCCTCAGAACAATGGTGCCTAAAAGGAATTAAGACTCTATCATCCAGGCAGTCAGTTGAATATGATTGATGTTGGGGTATATGTCAGAAAAATATGTATTAATGTGTGTATGCTTAATGCTAATTAGAAACTAAATAAGTTAACACGTTTTTCATTCTATTTTATATGCACTGTTTTATATACAGTTGAGTTTCATATGAGACTGAAAAGATGCTTTTTGAAACTGCAGTGTGCTTTCTGAAAACTTGCAAGATGCCCTCTGACCTAGTAATTGCTAGCACAGCAATATTCATGTTTATGCCTTTTGGAAATGTATTTGAGAAGCTGTTGATTATCTGCTAGGTCAGGAAAAATGAATGAACAATGCTATATTCTGTAAATGTAATGATTTTTAAACAATCAGCTCTGTTCGAAGTATGAGAACATACGTAGCTGCAGAGGTTTAGAGATAACATAGACAAAGGACTGTTAGAGAAATGAACTGCAATCTATACTTGCTTTGTGCTCGAATTAGCCATAGTACCTTGAATGGTAACACTGCATATATCTAACCGGTGGTAGCCAAGGCCACGTTGTTTTTCTTAGGAAGTTTCTCATGAAAACTGATAGTACCAGCAGAATATTGTAAAAACAATTACTACAAAACGATGATGACAAAACTTGTGATTCACTACGTCAGCTTGGTAGGCAATGTCTTATTAGAAAGTGTATAAAAATATTAGCATTTCCTGATTCTAGTTAGACAAACTCTGTATTAGCACGTTTTTGTCTCCTTGCTGCAAGATTAAAGTGCCTTAACCTGAACCTACCGTGTTTTGATCATTTTTAAAGTATATTTTTCCTTTGACAGTTTGGTCCTTCGGACTGGAAAGTATCACTCACTCCAGGCCCAGGTCAGAATTGGGCCCGGTGGCATGTACCCGTACGGAGAAGTGGCCACATCGGCTGTTCTGTTTTGGAAGACCTCCGACTGAATTGTCGTTCAAAAGAGGCCAGCCACTGTTTCTGATCTGGGATTGGAGGACAAGTCAACGTTCCAGTGGATCAACACACGGAGGGTCAGGTAAGGAGGAATTTACCTTTTTTTCTGTTTTAGATCAGGGACTTGTTACAGTATTGTTTTGTCGGGGAGATTTGCATGTGCAGATCAGGGACAAAAAGATTGCTGTCTTGTCATAGATCAGGGAAACAGAATAGGTAGGCAGTTATTCTAGATAAACTGTGAAAAGGTGTAAAATCATGGTACCACGTGATAAGAAGGGTTACGTAACAATTTCTAACTTAGCTAAGGCAACATGGGAAATCAGTGCACGAAAAGTTCCCAAGACCTGCCCCTAACCGAAGACGTGAAATATATGCAATTACAGCGTGCCGATAATGTTAAGTATTATACAAAATGGGTTGATAAATACAAATTTGATGGTAATTTAGATAAACCTGCACTTATTAAACTTGTTAGACAACTTAAAAAAGACGCAAAAGGTCAGCTAAAAAACAGCGACAATTAGGAGTCCCTCAGGCACACAGGTGGCTTGAGGAAGCAAACTGCAGGGAACAAAAGATTAAAAATTCAAAACCAATGTTCTTAGATAAAGAAGACAATAACTTGGTAATAGCAACAGCCCCTCCTCCTCCCCCTCCGCTTCCCTTGCCAGAATATGAAGCGAGTGGACAAGCTGATCCACCTCCGCTATACCCAGCTGTTCCTGCAAAACCAAAACAGTTTGTCAGAGATCCTATCGAGACCAGGTCTCGAACACGCAACTTAAGAGGGGATATAGAACTATATGAAATGAATAAAAATTCACGAGCTATGAGTGAAGAGATATGTCCACTCATAGAAGTACCAAATCTGCAGGCAGGACAGGATCCAACTCTTCAAGTATATAGACCGTGGACACCGGAAGACATCCGGAAAGCCACAGAGGGAATTCCCCATCCAAAAGTTAATTTTAGAAAATTCTTAGAAGACTTACAAGGCATGAGGTTAAGTTACCATTTGAATGGAGAAGAAGTAGAGAAAGTAGTTAGACAAATCGTAGGTCCAGATTGGCACATGATCAGTGGCAACTGGAATCCCCGTGACGCAGAGCTTAGACCACTCCCACATAGTAACGCAGAACTGGACAACAGAGTGAAAAGTCTGACAGACCGAATCTCTGAGAAATGGAAGCCTAGGGCTGATTGGACTTGCATTAATCAGTGCATACAACAAGAAGGTGAAACTGTTGATAGATATTATGCCAGATTATTAGAATGTTTTAATAACCATTGTGGAATGCAGGTACCTGAAGATGAAACACATGATTCCCCATATGAGCAACAGCTAAAGAATGCATTTTTAAAGGGCAATATTGCGCCCATTAGCAGCTTTATTACAAAGCATATAGTAGATCATCGTACAAGTAGATTACAGTCATTACTTGAATATGCAAGACATGCCAAAAGGCATTTTAATAGCAAAAAGAAAAAGAAAACCCAAGTATTTGCAGCAGAAGACGGATCAGAAGTCTTTGTAGTACAAACTGGGAAAAAGGGTAAGAAAAATACCCAGGGAAACAAACAATCTGATAAGCGATCAGAAGACTTTGAAGAAAGAAAGAAAAGGGGTGAATGTTTCAAATGCGGGAAAAAGGGACATTTGGCAAGGGATTGCAGGCAAAATAAGAAGGTAACCACGGAAGATAAGGAGGGTGAGGAATGACTATATGATAGTCAAGAATCACTGGATAGGAATAAACAAGAAAAGACAAATGCAAATGTAATAGAAAGGGTAGAGGATGAGACGGAAGAAATAGAGGATGTATATGAATTCATAGATAATGAAGAAAATGAAATTTTGGACTTAGCATTATTGAGCTTAGAGATCTACTTGGCAGACACAAAACCGGAAGTTACATTTCTGGTAGAGGGGAGGGAAGTCAAATTCCTGTGTGACTCAGGGGGCTTCACGGACCCCGATACATCCTTCCAAACTATCAGAAAATTCAGAATCACTGGACTACATATTAGTAAAAGCAGCTAATGGACAGTTGTATCGGGAGCCACTCTCCCACAGCATAGCGATAACTGACCCAGTTTCAGGGATGACCCAGAAAAGCAAAATTGTTGTTTCTGCAAAATGCCCAGTGAATCTCTTGGGCAGAGTCCTAATGCAGATATTTGGCATAGCCGTAGTTCCAACTATGCAGGGTATGGAGGCACAGCGACAAATGGATACTTTTGTAGTGCGACCGGAGGGTGAAACATTTTATTGGTACAGCCAGGACTTAGTTACGACTGGCCCAGGGGCAGTAACTGAAGAACTGATGAACGTAGCCATCAGTAAATCCCCCTCCCTTGACACTGATAAACAGCATTTGTTGCATTGCACTCTATATTACTGTAAAAGACCAGGACCTGATAAAGAATATGAGCAAGAACTGTTTAGAAACCATGCTAACAGATTAGTATTACGAAATTTGTACTGGGACACAGAAGGAAACAGTGTAGTCAGCTGTTCTTTGCCCCAGGAATTCCTAGCACTTTACAAATCTAATCGATTACCACATGCAAGTCTAACTAAAAATAGAAATTTGAAGTGGGCAGACCTAGGAGAAAAAGTCACAAGGTGGGAAAAACAGAGTTAGAACTCTCTGAACAAGGAGTACAAAAGCAGAAATTAAATTGGATAACACAGACACACCCAGCTGTACACTCACGGGCAAGTGAGGATAGCTGAGTAGCACTCTTACTAGAGGAAGAGGAAAAAGCCTTACAAGACATACCAGAGACTCTCTGGTCAACAGGGAAATCAGATGTAGGACTTATTCATACAGCAGGACCAGTTACTATTACGCCAAAGTCAGCATTTAGACCTCAAAAGAGACAGTATCCCTTAAGAAAGGATGCAGAAATAGGAATTAAACCTATAATAGCAGCCTTACTTAAGGAAGGAGTCTTAATAGAATCTCCTGATTCACCATGTAATACACCCTTATTTCCTGTTAGGAAAGCAAACGGAGAATGGCGTATGGTCCAAGATTTACAAGCTGTAAATGACGCAGTTATACCCAGGGCACCTACAGTGCCAGATCCACACACTCTACTGAATGATTTGAAACCTCAACAGAAGTATTTTTCTGTGGTAGATATTAGCAATGCATTTTTCTCAATACCAATACACCCCGACAGCCAACATTGGTTTGCATTTACATTTCAGGGGAAACGGTATACATATACGAGACTACCACAGGGATATTGTGAAAGTCCAACAACATTCGCACAAGAAATTGCAAGTAACCTGGCGGGATTTATCCCAACGAAAGGTAGTCAGATTTTACTTTATGTAGACGACATTCTGCTGGCAGCCCCCACCCAGCAAGAATGCAGAGAAGATACCATAGCATTATTACAATTTTTAGCCACTCAAGGACACAAGGTAAACAAAAACAAACTGCAACTTTGGAAAAAACAGGTCAAATACCTGGGATATGTAATATCCAAAGAAGGCAGAATATTAGATGAAGACAGAAAAACAGCAATATTACAAGCACCTAAACCAACTACCAAGAATGAAATGATGTCCTTCCTGGGCACTAATAACTTTTGTCGGAGTTGGATTCCAAACTATGCTTTGGAATCTGCTCCGCTGACTAACTTGATATTCAAAAAGCCGATGGCAGCACAAGATTTATTACAGTGGACACCTGAAGCAGAATCAGCTTTCTGCAAACTGAAACAACTGATAGCTTCTTCCTTAGTTTTAGGATTACCAAACTATCATAAGCGATTTTTCCAAACTGTAGACTGTAAGCAAGGTTATATGACATCAGTGTTAACACAACAGCATGGGGACAAAACGCCCCATAGCTTACTATTCATCACAGCTAGACCCAGTGGCACGATCCTTGCCCCACTGTGTACAAGCAGTAGTCGCAGCTGCAATGGCAGTGCAGGCTTCAGCCTCAGTAGTATTGTTCCACCCTCTCACATTGAGAGTGCCTCATGCAGTCGCGATTATTTTACTGCAAGAAAAAGTAGCATATCTTTCTCCTGCTAGACATCTTTCCTGTATGACTATACTGTTGAGCCAACCTCATATGACAATTGAACGATGCACAACTTTGAATCCGTCAACCTTGCTCCCAACCCCTGCAGATGGCAAACCACACTGCTGCCTGCAGGAGACTGAGCAAAAGACACTACCTAGAAAAGATCTCACAGATGTTCCCTTGGATGATGCCGAGGTGACATACTATGTGGACGGCTCGTGCAGGAGCGGTCCTACAGGACAGAATCTAGTGGGGTATGCAGTAGTTTCTGATACCGAGATTTTAGAAGCAAAGTCTTTACCACACAACTTATCTGCACAAGCAGCAGAGTTGATTGCCTTGACAAGGGCATGTACCTTAGCAAAAGGTAAGAGTGAACATTTTTACTGACAGTCAGTATGCTTTTTCTACTGTACATGTTTTTGCGCAGCAGTGGAGAAACAGAGGAATGATAACATCTACTGGTAAACCAATTAAACATGCGCAATTTATTTTAGACTTCTTAGACTCTATTCAGTTACCTCAGAAAGTAGCTATTTGCAAATGCGTAGCTCATACCAAGCAACAGGACAGGATTTCAAAAGGTAATGCGAGGGCTGATACAGCTGCAAAACATGCAGCTTCAGCTTCAGAAGTATTTCTTTTGAGTGAGGAATTATAACCATCTGAGATTTTAGACTTAGAAATGTTAAAAACAATGCAGACACTTACTACAAATGTAGAAAAACAGAAGTGGATAAAACGAGGAGCAATCCTTGAAAAGGGACTGCACATCTCCAAAGAAAAGAAACTGATTTTACCATCTAACTTGTTTAGATATGCAGCTTTGTTGAGCCATGGGCAGTGCCATGTCTCAACAGGGGGGATGATACAGTTAGTGAATCGAGTGTTTACGACGTATGGATTTACAAACTACACAAAAAACTTTTGTGCAGCATGCCATGTTTGTAACAAGCATCATGCACAAGGAGCACTGAAACCTAAGCAAGGGAGTTTCCCTATACCACCATATCCGTTCCATACTATTTGTATGGATTTTATAGAACTGAACAAATGCGAAAATAAGAAGTACTGCCTTGTCATTATAGATATGTTTTCCAAATGGGTGGAAGCTTTTCCAACTAAAAATCCAGATTCAGCTACTGTTGCGAAAGTCCTCGTTAAAGAAATTATTCCTAGATTTGGCATACCGGAAAAGATTTATAGTGACAATGGCACACACTTTGTAAATCAAACTATACAACAACTTAGCCATTATTTCGGGATTTCTCTGAAAAATCATTGTGCATACCACCCCCAATCTGCAGGATTAGTAGAGAGGCACAATGGGGTTTTGAAAAACAAGCTTAGAAAATTGATTAGTGAAACACAAAAGAACTGGGTGCACTGTTTACCTCTGGCACTGTTGAGCATGAGAACTGTTCCAAATGCAAAAGGGTTGACTCCTTTTGAAGTTCTGTTTGGGAGGGCATATTATACACCTCAATGGAAACCTCTCATGCCTGCAGAGCAGGAGGCTGACAGTTCACTTGCAGGCTATATGAGGCGATTTTTGAATAACAAACTTTTGCAGTTAAATTCTGTTTCAGATACAGAGCAAACAAGACCATCGGAAGCAGCAGTAGCCCCAGGCGCATGGGTCTGGGTGAAGGTGGTGAAGAGAAAAATCTGGAGTTCTCCGAAGTGGGAAGGGCCATACCAGGTACTACTATCGACACCCACTGCAGTCAAGATCACGGAGCGAGCATCCTGGATTCATTTGACACACTGTAAACTGGTTAAGAACTTTGAACTGGACAAAAACCTTGTTACTGTTGTACAACGAGAACAAAATGATCAGGTATAGAGCAAGCAGAGATGCAGAACAACCTCAGAAAACTTGCATAATTATTTTAATAGCTATACTGATAACATTGATCTTTTTGTTGTGGCCTTTCCTTTTCCCAGCCACAAGAGTTGAACTGATTAAACATGATGAGCCGACCATAGACTGGCACCCAAACTTTAACACTTATCAGGCAATTACACGTGTGTATGCTGAGACTTTTAATGTTTCAAACTGCTGGATTTGCACAGCCATACCAACAGCATACGGGGAGTTATTAATGACTGCAGTCCCCCTAGGGGTCAATGAGACCTGGGAAAATTTGGTTTATGACACCGTAGCTATTAAAGCATATGATAAGGTAGCACTGTATTTGCCTGTGACACAAAAGGGAATTGTATGTTTTTATAAGAATGACACAATTCAAGCGGGTTGGAGCAAGTGCAATGTGACTGTACATTACAAATGTTATACCAAAGCAAACAAAATGGGTACAGCTTGTAGTTCAAATTATGACTCATTTCTTGAGTCCATGCATAAGACTGTTGATCAACTGCAACGTAATCCTGTACTTTTTAAACAACTATCTGTAATAGATAGGAAAATGTTTCATGCAGGGCAGCCATTTCGTAACAAAGTAACTACTAAGGTAGAGGATTGTTATTTTGTGTGTGGTAAGAAAGCATATAAATGGTTACCTGAGAATTGGTCCGGCAGTTGTTTTTTGGGGTACCTGGTCCCGGCCATACGACACACTGCAGTTTTGCCTGAGGGAAATATTAGAAATACCCGAGATGTGGCCAAGAAAGCTGTCAGGAAGCCTGAAAATCCAGTGGGACAGATCGAGACAGGCTGGAAAGACAATTATACTGTGGGTACCAAACTGACGCACATGGACTTGAGTGATGCTGTCATATCGTGGGCAGGCATATTACCTGCATATGGCGCAGTAAAATCGATTTGGGAGCTGCGAAAACTGTCTAAACTTCTTGAAGTAATGAGTAATGCAACTTTTTTTGCTCTTGAATTGATAACTGATGAACTGAATGCTATGAGAACTGTAGTGCTCCAAATCCAAATGGCTCTTGACTTCACCCTAGCGGCGAGAGGTGGTACGTGCACTTTAATCAAAGAAGAGTGCTGTGTGTATATACCTGATCATCAACATGAGATAAACGACCACCTTGAGGTGATACAGCAAGTGTCGGCCATGACCAAACCAGGCCCAAACCCTCTGACGGACTTTTTCCAGAATTTGTTTGGGGGGGTGGGGTTCCATCCTAATGAACATCCTGATTGCCATTTGTGTGGGATTACTCCTATTAGGAGCATGTATTTGTTGTGGTATTACCTGCATGAAAAAGTTAATCAAAGAATTTATAGATATATCGGTTTCTGAGACTTTGTATCAAAGTACTAAAATTGAAGAATTGTTAGAATGTGAAACACTTTCATAAGTTTAAACTGAATGTCTTTCTTAACTGCAAATCCTGAATGGAAGAGGTTAGGAAAAGAAGCAAACTGTTTATTCTTTTGAAAATAGAATTAAAAAGTATTAGCAGGGGGGAAATGTCAGAAAAATATGTATTAATGTGTGTATGCTTAATGCTAATAAGAAACTAAATAAGTTAACACATTTTTCATTCTATTTTATATGCACTGTTTTATATACAGTTGAGTTTCATATGAGACTGAAAAGATGCTTTTTGAAACTGCAGTGTGCTTTCTGAAAACTTGCAAGATGCCCTCTGACATAGTAATTGCTAGCACAGCAATATTCATGTTTATGCCTTTTGGAAATGTACTTGAGAAGCAGGTGATTATCTGCCAGGTCAGGAAAAATGAATGAACAATGCTATATTCTGTAAATGTAATGATTTTAAACAATCAGCTCTGTTCAAAGTATGAGAACATACGCAGCTGCAGAGGTTTAGAGATAACATAGACAAAGGACTGTTAGAGAAATGAACTGCAATCTATACTTGCTTTGTGCTCGAATTAGCCATAGTACCTTGAATGGTAACATTGCATATATCTAACCGGTGGTAGCCAAGGCCACGTTGTTTTTCTTAGGAAGTTTCTCATGAAAATTGATAGTACCAGCAGAATATTGTAAAAACAATTACTACAAAACGATGATGACAAAACTTGTGATTCACTACGTCAGCTTGGTAGGCAATGTCTTATTAGAAAGTGTATAAAAATGTTAGCATTTCCTGATTCTAGTTAGACAAACTCTGTATTAGCATGTTTTTGTCTCCTTGCTGCAAGATTAAAGTGCCTTAACCTGAACCTACCGTGTTTTGATCATTTTTAAAGTATATTTTTCCTTTGGCAGTATACCAAACACCCCTGGTCTTGTTTGAGTAAATGCAGCCCTTGAGGAAACTTTTGGTAATTGCCCTTGGCCATTTACAAAAGAAGGGAGAAAGTACAGTTGTGTACACTTACCATAAATGTAGATGT
This sequence comes from Protopterus annectens, assembly GCF_019279795.1. Classification (NCBI taxonomy): domain Eukaryota; kingdom Metazoa; phylum Chordata; order Ceratodontiformes; family Protopteridae; genus Protopterus; species Protopterus annectens. Next base: position 634,403,021 of record NC_056731.1, read on the forward strand.
TAGAGTGTATTCACTGTTGCAGTCATCACATTTGGGTTATCTGCCTGCAGGTAGCCCTCAGCCGGCCTGAATACCAGAGTCTTCGGATTTCTGCGTCGGATGCTGACGCTTCTTCCATGACGTCAGGTCATCAGGGGTATAAAACATGCAGCCAACGCCATTACATTAGTTTTTCTTGCCCCAGATGTCATGTGCCCCCACAATAGGAAGCAGTTATATGGTATGGAACACCCCGAGCAAAAAGCAAATACACATTATATAATATATGCCAAACAAGAAGGAAAGGTAGAGCCAAGAGAAGTCAGGGGGCTGGAGGGAGGGTAACCAGGACTGCAACAGTAAATACACTCGAACATCTACATTTATGGTAAGGGTACACAACTGTACTATGTTCTTCGTCTTTCACTGTAGCAGTCATCACATTTGGGTTGATTCCCAAAGCTAAGGAAGGATGTAGGCAGTTAAAGAGCATTAGGGCTAGCAATCAGGCCCTGTAAGACTGCTGAGGCAAATCCAGCTCTGGATTTAGAAAAGATAGGGAGGTGGTAATGCTTGGTGAAAGTATTTACAGATCTCCAGGTAGCAGCTTCCAGGATGTCCCTGGTAGGGACTCCTCTGAGAAATGCCATAGAGGTAGACGCAGCCGTGGTGGAATGAGATCTTATCCCCTGTGGGGTAGGTTTTCCATGTTGCTTGTAGCAGAAATGGATGCAATGGGTAATCCATTTGGAAATGATTTGCTTTGAAATGGCCTTCCCCTCTGCCCCTGCAGCAAAGCTAAATAGCAGCTGGTCAGATTTTCTGAGGGGCTTACTTCTGTCCAAATAGAATCTAAGCTGTCCGTGCATGTCCACAGAATGCAGTAGCCTTTTCCCCTTATTTTGATGATTAGGGAAAAAATTAGGCAAATGAATGGACTGGTTTAGAGCCACACTAGACACCACCTTGGGCATAAAGGATGGATTAGTCCTGAGGGGAAACCCTGTCCGCATGGAAGATAATGAAGGGTTCCACTGCCATGAGGGCCTGCAGTTCAGACACTCTTCTTGCTGAAGTGATGGCTAGAAGTAAGGCTGTTTTCCAAGAAAGGAATTTCAACTCTGCTGTAGCAGCTGGTTCAAAGGGGGGAAGGGTTCAAAGGGGGGAAGAGTGAGTCTTTCCAATAAAAAGTTAAGGTCCCAGAATGAAGTGAGAGCTCTCCTGGGGGGTCTTAAATTTTTGGCCCCTCTAAGGAATTGTTTTAGCAGGGGATGAGAGAAGAGGGGTGGCTCAGTATTGTAATGTGCTGAAATGGCAGAGGCATGAATCTTAATTGAAGAGAAAGATAGGCCCTTGTGGAGCATTTCTGTTAAATAATCTAGAATATGAGGTAAGATGGGCACCATTGTGCTCATCCCCTGAGCCTGGCTCCAGGAACAGTATCTTTTCCACTTTTCTGAATAGGATTTTCTAGTACTAGGCCTCCTTGCCTCAAGAATGACATCCAGCACCTGCTTACTGAGGGTTGCTAGAGGTGAGCTCAGGGAATTAGCCAGGCTGTAAGGTTCAGGGTTTGAAGATGAGGGTGCAGAATCTGGCCCGCCTGCTGGGACAGCAGGGAAGGGGTCTGAGGCAGGTGCCATGGTTGCAGCACTGTCAGACTGTGCAAAAGAGGGTACCAGTGCTGGCGTGGCCAGTCTGGGGCAATCAGTATTGTCCTTGGCTTGTCCTGTTTGATCTTTAGTAGAACCTTTGAGAGGAGAGGCAGAGGGGGAAAGGCATAAACTGAGAGGCTTTCCCAGGTAAAGGACAGGGCATCCACTTTCCAACCTTGACTGTGGGGAGTTCTGGTGCAGAATTAATTGGTGGTTCTGAGGGGAGGCAAACAGGTCTACCTCTGGAGTCCCCCATTTGCTCAAGAGCTTGAATATTTTAGGTTCCAGTTTCCATTCGTGTGGGTTCATGACATTACTGCTTAAGTCGTCTGCCAGTGAATTTAGTTTGCCTGGCAGGAAATGAGCTTGCAGGTTCACTTGGTAGCTCAAGGCTGTGTTCCACAGAGCCATGGCTAGTCTGCAGAGTGGGTAGGAATGGGTTCCCCCCTGCTTGCTTATGTACCACATAACTGTGGTGTTGTCTGTCATTACCAATAGTTGTCCTGGAAGAATAAGGTCTTTGAAGGCTGTCAGAGCATTCTGTAAAGCTAACATTTCTTTTTGATTGATATGCAGGTGCATCTGTTTTGGGTTCCATTTGCCCTGAATGCACTGCCCTGCCATGTAAGCCCCCCATGCATAGTCTGATGCGTCTGTTGTTAGGGTTTGGGCGGCCAGGAGTAGAGTGAAAGGGAGTCCCTTGTTGTGGTAGCAGGCTTCTGCCCACCAAAGGAAATTGTCCACTTTTATTAAGCATCTGTTGGGTTGTTTGTTTCTGATAACTTGTTGCAGTTAAACGCTTTCGCTAGAGGCTCCTTTAGCTGTTTAAAACTTTCATTTAAAGGCTCACCGCTGCTTTTCTGCTGTGAGAAACATTTCTGCAGTTTGTTTAAGTAGTGTGGATATTTGTAGCATTATCCATATTCAGGCTTGTATTTGGGCCTAGTGTTTGTGGAGGCTGTGTGTCTGAGCACATATTCAAGGACATCTTGGTTTAGCCAAAGCCATCAGGCATTTCAGTGAGAGAGAATTGTTTAAGGTCATTGGCTGACTGAGGTCACCTGGACTACAGCTTAGACTAAGCACCTCAATGGTTCTTTTGAGCTTTTTGTTTCTTAAAAGTTGTCCCAGGTTTCAACTTTCTGTTACCTAAGAAGTTAAGTTGTGAGTGTTTCTGCCATTTCACACTGAGCTAATCGAAGGAAGGACACTGAGCAAACTCGGATCTATTATATATAACATTACGTATCCTGTTTTTTTGCTTATTTTTTCAAATTATCTATAGCACTTTGTGTGAACAGTGGTGGTGGTGCTGCGGTAGCGTTGTCGCCTCACAATAAGATGATGTCCTGTTCGATTCTCAGCAAAAGCGCCTTCTGTGTGAAAACATGCGTGAATGGGCGTACCTTCGTTGAAGGTTGTACGTCAGGGCTGGCAAATTGGTACGTAAAAATCTACTGCCAATCATTAGCAGACCGGAGTTCCGCTGTGGCGACCCCTAACCGGGAAAAGCTGAAAGATACAACATCTATAACACTTTGTGTACTGTATATTTTTCTAGCTAGTTTCACTGTGTGTGACGTATTAACCGGAAATTGTCCACTTTTATTAAGCATCTGTTGGGTTGTTTGTTTCTGATAACTTGTTGCAGTTAAACGCTTTTTCTAAAGGCTCCATTAGCTGTTTAAAACTTTCATTTAAAGGCTCACTGCTGCTTTTCTGCTGTGAGAAACATTTCTGCAGTTTGTTTGCCACCCTCCCTCCCTCCCTATTGGTATGGTGTTCTTATAGTTGGTGGCTTTGCAGTTGCCCGCCCCTACTGTAAATTTGATCTGGGACCCTCCTCCCAGTCTAGTGTCATTACCTCATTCTACCCAACACAGGGAGAACATTTGAGAAGGCCAATCAGCTTAGTTTCTGTTGCTCCTTTCTCTCTTTCCAATAAAAAAAAAAAAAAATTTCTAAGCTTGTTTCCTGCCTTTCCTGTGGGTAGTCTAGTCTGGATATAGATTTGCTGTGCCGAGGACTATTTGTAGGCTTCTAGGCCCCCAAGCCTTTCTGTGTTGGAGGGAAGCCTTCTAGCTTAATTTTGTTTCTTAGAACTAGCCAGTTTTTTGTTTCAGCACTCAAGTCTGTTTCTTTGAGCTCAGCACTTGTTCAGAACTTATTGTAAGCACTAAATAAGCTACAAATTACTACAGCACTCAACTTTCTTCACTGTCTAGAAGAAAACAGTTTCTAGTACTTAACAAATAAGCACCTATCCAGGCATGTCTAAGGGTCAGCTCCCGGTGTTTTCTCCTGTCTACCTGATGAATCTGGGCATCTTGGGGAAATGCAGTAATTGCCTCATGTACACAGACAACCCTGTCCTCCTACCTCCCAACACTACAACCTGTGAGAGATGCACTTATATAGCCAAACTGGAAGCAAAGCTCTCTTCCCCCAAGACTGGACTAGACAGTCAAGAGGAGAAGGTAAACACTTGCACCACACCACACTCAGCACATAGTCCCTCAAAACCTACACCACCAAAATACACACATACAAACACAGAACACACACCTACGTTCGTGGAGGCTCTCAGTAAAAACCTGCCCAAGCAACAGGGACCTCCAAAGCAGAAACACAAGCAACCTCCACCCCCCAACACAACCCAAATGACACACAGCCCACAAACTCAGTGTGCCACTCAACCACAGCCCATAAGGCATAACAACGTACCCAACACTCTAGTCATAGGTGACTCTATAGTCAGGCACACTGATGTTCCACTCACCAGGCTAAACAAGGAGAAAGTTACTGTCAGCTGCCTGATGGGTGCCAGGATCCGCCACATAACGCATGCACTCAGGCACTCCACAACAAGTACAAACATGACTCTGTCATTGTCCATGTTGGTGTGAATGACCTGAGACGTACCTCCTTGGACTACATGAAAAGGGACATGGAGGAGCTGTCCGAACATGTAGCCCAGGCAGGTATGACCCTAGCCCTGAGTAGCATCCTGCCATCACCCAGAATGATACCACAGTACAAGGACAAAATGATTGACTTCAACAATTGGCTAAGCCTCTGGTGTTATTCTAAGGGGATCCAGTATCTGTCTGCCTGGGATGACATGATCGACAAACCACAATGCTTTGCCAGAGATGGCCTGCACCTGTCGTCCCTGGGATTCCGGATACTGGCTAAGGCTCTAGCCACCCCTATAGTGCCTTTTTTAGGCAAGGTTCAAATGACAAATTCACCACCCTACAAGGTACAGGCAAGAAGAATCTGAGGGTATGGCTACTCAATGCTAGAAGTCTAAATCTCAAAATGCACTCACTCGAGGCACTCCTTAAAATGGAGAACATCAACATCTGTCCAGTGACAGAGACCTGGTCCAAGGCTCCAGAGAGTACCCCTGCATTACCAGGCTATAATTCATACCACACCTTTTGGCCACCTAACCTGGACTGAAACACTAAAGGTGGAGGCGTGTCCATATTCATTAAGGATATCCACACCTCCAGGCTAGTTGCTCAGCATAATGCATCTGAGATTATCCAAGTGCAACTAACTATGGGCAAGACCACAATCCAAATTGTAGCTTGCTACAGATCCCCCACCATGCCCCAGGATTCCCACTCCTCATTTCTTAATACACTGGAAAATATTAGGGTACAACCTAACACCCTAATAATGGGCGATTTCAACTACCCTATCATTAACTGGGAAAACTACTCATGTACCAGCTCTTGTGCTCAACGTTTTCTGGAATTCATAAATTCCAATGCCATGGATCAACTTATCCACACCCCCCACCAGGGGCAGCAATATCCTAGACCTGGTTATTACCAACATGGGCAACCGGTGCTCCACACCAGAGGTCAATTTCCTCGTTGGTCAGATCCAACCACAAGCTAATCACCCTAGACATCCACATCCCTCCCCTACCCCCCATTAGGAAAACCACAGTAAAAAATGTCTCCAAAGTCAACTTCACGCTTCTTAAGACAGAAGTGGCAAACTTCACGACACCCATGCTGACGGACAATAGAGGTATGACTACTGAATCCTACACAAATGCACTTTATAAGCACTTACATGAGTGCATGGATCGTGCAATCCCTAACAGAACCAAAATGCTACCCTCCAAAAAAAGGAAGCCAATCTGGTGGTCCCCTGCCATAAACAAACTCTACAACAGAAGAAAGAAACTGTTGCAAAAAAGAGTAAAATCCCATGATTGGAGAAACTCCCTGGTCAGCCTCAGCAAGAAGCTGAGAACCCTCATAAAATCCTCCAAAGCTAGTTATGAAAACAAAATTGCCACTGACTCTAAAGACAACCACAAAGCATTCTACAGCTATGTCAAGAATCTCAATGGCAACACTCAGATCTGCTCTGAGTTACAGCACAATGGCACTAAATATACTGAACCGACTGATATTGTCAGCATCATGGCAGATAGGTTCAGCGCTAACTTTACCCCCCTGTCATCCCCTAAACGGCCCATCTCTATACCAGAAGAATGCAAAGTTCCTGTAATCATGGCTGCACAGGTAAGAAACACACTATCCAAAGCCAAGAACACAGCATCCATGGGACCTGACGACATCCCAGGCTGTGTTCTACATGAACTACAGAATGAACTGGCACCCCACCTAAGTACCATGTTCACTTATAGCCTCACCTCAGGCTATGTGCCCACTGAATGGTGCACAGTGACAGTTATCCCACTCCACAAAGGGGGAGCCCCCACAGACCCCGGAATCTACCACCCATTAGCCTAACGAGCCTGGTCTGCAAGGCTATGGAACGCATCATCATGGAACTTATAAACAATGACATTGGTAATCTCCAAACTCAGGACCCCACCCAGTTCGGGTTTGTAAAAGGCAGATCATGTCTCCTAAACCTGATCGACTTCTTTGAAGCAGTCACCAAAGCCGTAGATGAGGGTAAGGTGGTTCACACAGCCTATCTAGATCTCGCCAAGGCTTTCGACACCATCCCCCACTCTGGAATTATAGATAAACTCACTAAACTAGGTATAAATCCCTATGTCACAAGATGGGTTGCCAAATGGCTCACTGACAGAACCCACACTGTGAAAGTAGCAGTCTCCAAATCCAACTTCAGACCAGTGACAAGTGGAGTACAACAGGGTTCAGTCCTGGGTCCTCTCCCGTTTGGCATCTACTTCTCTGAAGTACAGGCCAACACAGAAGGTCTTTGGCTAATGAAGTTCGCAGATGAATGCAAACTAGGAGCCATAATCAAAACTCCAAAAGATGTGGACATCCTACAAAAGGGCCTCGCTGAGACAGATGCCCTTGTCACAGCCATGGCCTCAAGCTCAATGTCAAAAAGTGCATTGTCATCCCTTTTGGTAAAAACTCAGTACCCATGAGTTACCACATAGGCGGTAGTCTACTTAACACTGAAAGTGTGATAAGAGACCTTGGGACACAGGTGGACAGTAGTCTCTCTTTTGATAATCACATCGCCACAGTAGTCAGGAAATCCTTCTACATGGCACACCTCATCACAAAAGGTTTCTCATCCAAGAAAAAAAAAGAGATCATTGTTCCCCTCGACTCGTCACTCATTAGACCCATTATAGAGTACAATGCCCCTTTTGGTATGTACCTCACAAGGCATCTACAACAACTGGAAAGGCCACAGAAAAACCTCACAAAGAGGATTACCGGCCTCAAACAGATGGCCTATGCAGACCATCTCAAAAAACTGCAGCTTTACTCCATTGCATATCGCCTACTCAGAGGTGATCTCTGCCTAACACACAAAGCTATGTCAAACCCAGAGCTTTTAGACATGCTCCACTTAAAGAAATCCCAATCCCTACAAGCTACACGGTCTAGGGACCTAAACCTTGTCACCACAATAAACAGAACATACTGGAGGGATAGATTCCTGTCCCAGAGACTTCCCATACTCTGGAACAAACTACCTATCTATATCAAACAAAGCTCCTCATTAGCGCTCTTCAAGAAAAATCTTGATGATTGTATGGGTGATAGGAAATTCGCCCCAGGGATCACTTCTGTGGCTCTGCTCGACAGTGGCACAGGAAAATAAATTTCTTGGGTGGCAGAAGCCAGGGTACCTTTGGCTAGGTTTATATAGGCCCTAGGGCCAATAGCCTAGTACCTACCTATGAACCTAAAGGAACTCTGCCCTTAGACAAGGAATGATAGAAATCATTGTTTCCAGGTCTTGAGAATGTTGACACCATAGACTTTCTAGTTACCACTGAAGTTTCCTCGTATGCAGTCTTGCATATGGAATTAAGAGAATGCAAGAGGCCGTGAACCCCAGGGCTTGCAGGATTTTCCTTGCAGATAGCTGGGTTTTTGTGGCCAGTAGGTTGAAGTAGGTTGTCAAATAAACTTGTTTCTCTGGAGTGAGGAATGCCATCTGGGAAGTTGTGTTTAAGCTTGCTCCCAGAAATACAATCTGTTGGCAGGGTACTAGGTGTGATTTCTTCTCGCTGATTGTGTACCCCAGTGAGGTTAGAAGTCTCTTTACAAATGCCAGATGTTGCAATAGCAAGTCCTGACTTTCCGACTGAATCAGGCAATCGTCCAAGTATTGGTAAATCTGAATATTACTCTGTCTGCAAAATGCAATGGCTCGAGCTAGGTACTTTGTGAATACCCTGGGCACAGTAGATAAGCCAAAGGGAAGTGCAGAGAACTGATGGTGCCTGGAGCCTGCCCTGAAACATAGGTATTGTCTGCAGGATTCTCTTATTGGGATGTGCAGGTAAGTAAGCTTCTTTTAAGTCTAGGGTTGCCAGCCAGGCATCCTTGGCTAGCATAGGAAGAAGCTATTGAAGAGTTAGCATTTTGAATTTTGGAACCACCAGAAAGGTGTTGAGAATAGACAGGTCCAGGATAGGATGCCAGGAGTTTTCTTTTCTGGGAACCAGGAACAGTGCTGAATAAAAGCCTTGTCCCCTTTGTTCTGCTGGGACCGGTTGGATAGCCCTGATACTGAGGAGAGAAAGCACTTGTTTTTGGGCCTCCACCCACTGATTTGGGGGGAGGTCTGGTCATCCACTTGGGTTTGGGAGTGAGCGGAAGTGGAATCTGTATCCTAGGGACACTATGTTTAAAACCCATTTGTCCTGAGTAATGAGTTCCCAGTTTTTTGCATGCAGGGCGAGCTTTCCTCCTAAGGAAGCAAGTAGTTGAGCAGGGCTTGGAAGAGTTGAGGATAAGTCATTGTGCCGTTTTTCCATAGGGGGGAGGCTTGCTACTCCGTGCTTTGGAATTGGGAGCCCTTCCCCACTGCTTAGATCTGTGCATAGCCTGAGACTGAAGTCTTGGTGGTCTGCTACTCCTGGGTTTGGGCTGAGAAGGCCTGGAAGGGACTGGAAAAGACCAGTTCTTTGAAGGCCAGTGCCTACTGAATCTAGGAGGTTACACTTGTAAGAAATCTTTAACAGTTTGCATAGATTTAGCTTTTTCCTCTATCCTTTTAAGGACTTCTGCTTTGTTGCCAAAAAGGCGGTCTTGGTTTAAAGGTGCATCCAGTAATTTAGCTTTAACATGATCTGGCAAGTTTTGTTCCTTAAGCCAAGCATGCCTTCTCAGTACAGACCCAGTGACAGCAGCCCTGCAAGATGTTCCTAAAGCATCAAAACCACATTGCAAAGTATGTTTACCAACTTGTTCAGCAGAACGCATTAACTGTTGCAAATCTTTGTGTTCAGCACAGTCAGGAATCAACATCATTTTCTGTTTAAGTAGCTCCATAATATGCTGCTGATACTTTAACATATGAAACTGGCAATTTAAAGCCCTAATGGCCACAGTAGCAGAAGTGTATACCGTCTTACCCCATCTGTCTAAAGCTCTAGAGTCCCTATCAGAAGGGGTAGGATTTTTGGCAGTAGTAGCCTTAATGCCTTTTGGTCCTTGGGAAATGGTCTCTGGATCCGCAGTAGGATTCTTGAAGAGGAATTTGTGAGTCAGGTACTCTGTAGTACCTGTCAGGTTTCCTGGGAGCTGGAGGCAAAGTGTCTGGGGTAAGGCTGGATTCCAAGAAAACATCATCTACAATCTCCAGAACAGGAGAGATGGCTAGAGGCCTGTGTTGAGGAAGGAGTAAAAATTCCCTAAGTCTCTTTTTGGACTCAGAATAGTCCTGGCTTTACCAGTGGAAATGCTCCCTAAGGGTATGCAAGGTTTCTCCAAAAGAAAAATCTTCTGGAGAGGAAGCAGAGGGAATGGAATCCTCTGCATCAGAATCCTCATAATAGATAAGGGTAAATCCTGGTAGTCAGAAGGAACAGAGATATCAGATTCCTGGTCAAAAGAATCAGAAAGAAAATCAGTTCTAGGTCTCTTTGAGGGGGAAGGCTGGCTTGCCCTAATTGAGGTAATAAGGTCTTCAGCCATTCTAATCATTTGTTTTTGAGGCATATGGGCCTGAGAATGTGGTTTGGTCATCAGTTTTCTAGGCGTAGTGCGAGCTTTAGGCCTGAGGAATTCAGTATTCTTAGCTTGAAACGAAGTCGGTTTAATATGAAAATCGGTAGGCCTGAATACACCCTCAGAAGCTGGTGCCTGCACAGCGCCTCCAGACCCATCCAAGGTAGAGACATCTGCAGGTTCCATAGTCAAAGAAGCATCTCGCAGCATACCGGACTCTGAATGGGTCTCAGTAGAGGCCTGCGAATCTGTAGTAGCGGGTATCAGGGGCTGCGAAAGCGCCTCACTGAGTACCGGCAGACTGGCGACTGGCTTAACAGACGTATCATCGGCAGTTTTGGACCTATGTGGTCTGACTGTCTTTATCCTTATGTTGTTTCGGAAAATCGGTAGTCAGATGGCTTAACGAAGCCATTTTGGAGTACTGAGATCAAGAAAGTACAGCTGTGTACCTACCATAAATGTAGACATTCCGAGTGTATTCACTGTTGCAGTCATTACACTTGGGTTATCCTGCTGGCAGGCTACCCGCAGTCGGCCTGAATTCCAAAATCCTTGTCTGGCGTCGGTTGCTGTCACCTCTTCCCGGACATCAGTGCGCCAGGGGTATAAAAGATGCAGCTGACGCCATTTTCTTCAGTTTTCCTTGCCCCAGATGTCAGGTGCCCCCAAAAGGGTAAGCTGTAAAAATTATGATCATAAAAAAGCATGCACACAACCTTCTTTTACAAGCAAATACACCACATAGGTTGTATAGAATAGATAGGTACAGATAAGTCCCAGCAAAGAAAAAGGGGGATGGTGGGAGGGTAACCTGGACTGCAACAGTGAATACACTCGAACATCTACATTTATGGTAAGTACACAACTGTACTATGTTCATCGTGTTTCACTGTTGCAGTCATTACACTTGGGTTGAATCCCAAAGCTGAGGTTGGGTGGCTGGGCCTAAATAGAGTTTGGAGTGGCTATGAGGCCCTGCAGAACTGCAGTGGCAAAGCCTGCTCTGGATTTAGAGTAGAGAGGTAAATGGTAGTGTTTTGTGAAAGTGTGCAATGAAGTCCATGTTGCAGCCTCCAAAATATCCTTGGTTGGTACTCCTCTGAGGAAGGCTGCTGAAGTGGCTGCTGCTCTGGTAGAATGTGGCCTAATGCCCTTGGGCACTGATTTGCCATGTTGTGAATAGCAGAAACGAATGCAGTGGCCTATCCATTTAGAAATAGTCTGTTTTGAAATGGCTTTTCCTTGGGAACCTGCAGCATATGCCACTAAGAGTTGCTCAGTCTTTCTGAAGGCTTTAGTCTTGTCCAAATAAAAGCATAGCTGTCTGTGTATATCCAAAGTATGCAGAAGTCTCTCCCCCTTATTCTGTGGGTTTGGATAAAAGGTAGGCAAATGTATGGTTTGGTTAACAGCCACGCTGGACACTACCTTAGGCATAAATGTCGGGTTTGTCCTTAGAGAAACCCTGTCCTGATGGAAAATAATAAAAGGTTCCACAGCCATTAGTGCCTGTAACTCTGAGACTCTTCTTGCTGAAGTTATTGCTAGGAGAAGAGTGGTTTTCCATGACAAGTATTTTATCTCTGCTGTATTGGCAGGCTCAAAAGGAGGCATTGTGAGTTTTTCCAAGACAAAATTGAGGTCCCATGCAGGTAGTGGAGCTCTCCTTGGAGGTCTTATGTTTTTGGCCCCTCTGAGAAACTATCTTAGCAGTGGATGTGAAAAAATAGGTGGTTCCGTATTGTAATGAGCTGAAATGGCAGAGGCATGGATCTTAATTGATGAGAAAGATAGGCCTTTGTCCAGCATCTCAGTTAGGTATTGCAAAATCTGAGGAATATTTGGTTTTAGTGAGTCATTTCCCTGCACTTGGTTCCAAGCACAGAATCTCTTCCATTTGCCTGCATAAGATTTTCTGGTGCTGGGCCTCCTGGCCTCCAAAATAACATCCATAACTGCTTTAGAGAGAGGTGTGTTCTGAATGATTAGATTATCTGCCATGCAGCCAGATTTAGGGTTCTGAGTTGGCTGTGCAGAATCTGATTGTTCTGTTGGGTCAGCAAATGAGGTATTAGAGGCAATGTCCAGGCTGGGCCTTGTGACAAGCTCTTTAAGATTGGGCACCAGTGCTGGCGTGGCCAGTCTGGGGCAATCAGTATCAATTTTGGCTTCTCTTGTCTGACCTTTAGGAGTACCCAGGAGAGGAGAGGCAGAGGAGGGAAGGCATATACTGTAAGAGTTTTCCAGCTGAATGAAAGGGCATCCACTTTCCATGCTTGTTTGTGATACGTCCGAGTGCAAAATCTCTGTAGCTGGCAGTTGTGAGGGGAAGCGAATAGATCTATGTCTGGGCATCCCCATTTCCCTGTTATCATGTTGAAAATTTGTGGGTCTAGTTTCCACTCGTGAGGATCCATGATGTTTCTGCTTGGTTCGTCTGACAAAGTATTTGTCTTTTCTGGCAGGAATTGTGCTTGCAGATGCACTTGGTAAGTCAATGCTGTGTTCCACAAAGTTATGACTTGCCTGCAGAGGGGGTAAGAATGTGTGCCCCCTTGCTTGTTTATGTACCACATGACTGTAGTATTGTCCGTCTTTATCAGCAGTTGTCCTGGATGAAGTAGGTCCTTGAAGGCTGTCAGGGCATTTTGTACAGCTAGCATCTCTTTTTGATTGATATGAAGATGCATTTGGTTTGTGGGCCATGTGCCCTGAATACATTTTCCTGCCATGTGCGCCCCCCAGGCATAATCTGATGCATCTGTTGTTAGTGTTTGCCTGGCAGTGGGTAAGGTGAATGGCTGTCCCGCGTTGTGGTGACAGGCCTGAGCCCACCATTGAAATTCCTGTTGCAGGCAGGGAATGAGAGTAATTACTGTTTCCAGGCTGTGGCAATGTTGAGTCCAAACACTTTTTAGATACCATTGTAATTTCCTCATATGCAGTCTTGCATATGGAATTAGTAGAATGCAGGATGCCATGTAGCCCAGAGCTTGCAGAATTTTTCTTGCAGATAACTGGGTCTTTGTTGCCATGTCTTTGAAGTAAGAAGTCAGACGCCTTTGTTTGTCTGGCGTGAGATAAGTCATCTGGGCAGTTGTATTTAAGCTTGCACCCAGGAATATTCTCTCTTGAGAGGGTACTAGTTTTGATTTCTTTTCGTTTACTGTGTACCCTAGGCAAATTAGTAATCTTTTTGCAAACGCCAGATGCTGCAGCAGAGTATCTTTGTCCTTTGCTTGAATAAGGCAGTCGTCCAAGTAGGGGTATATTTGAATTCCTCTTTTGTCTGCAAAATGCAATTACTGGTGCCAGGCATTTTGTGAAGACCCTGGGCGCAGTAGATAAGCCAAAGGGCAGTGCAGAGAATTGGTAGTGCAGTGAGCCAGCTATGAATCTGAGGTATCTTCTGCAAGATTGTCTGACTGGGACATGCAGGTATGCCTCTTTGAGGTCCAAACTTACAAGCCAAGCCTTCTTGTCCAGCATGGGCAGAAACTGCTGTAGAGTCAACATTTTGAATTTTGAGATGTCCAGAAAAGTATTTAGAATAAACAGGTCCAGAACTGATCTCCAGATTTTGTCCTTTCTTTGTACTAAGAAAAGTCTTGAGTAAAATCCTTGTCCTTGCTCTTGGTGTGGCACTGGCTGAATAGCCCCCATGTCCATGAGATGAAACTTGCTTTTGTGCCTCTTGCCACTGATTGAGTGTCAGGTCTGGCATGCCTTTTGCCTTTGGAAGGGTGTGAAAGTGGAACCTGTAACCCTGAGAGACTATATTTAAGACCAATTTGTCCTGGGTGATCTTGTGCCAGTTTTGTGAAAAAGTGCTAGCTTTCCCCCTAAGGGAGCTGCCAAAAAATAAGTGCTTGGCACTGGCAGAGGGAAGTCATTGGACTGTTTTCTATAAGGCTGTGATTTGTCTTCTCCGCTTTTGGAGGTAGAAGCACCCCATTGTTTGGGCCTGTATAAGCCCTGGGGCTGTTGCCTGCCTCTAGGGCATCTGAATCTGCCTCTTTGTGGTCTGTCTGACACTGGAAAGGACCAATTCTTAGAGGGCCAGTTCCTGCTAAATCTGGGTGGCTGTACCTGTAAGAAATCCTTTACTGTCTGCATAGATTTTGCCTTATCCTCCATTTTCTTTAACACCTCCTCTGCCTTAACACCAAACAAAGTATCATGCTGTAATGGAGCATCCAATAATTTTGCTTTAACATGAGCAGGAAGATTCTGTTCCTTTAACCAAGCATGCCTTCTAATAACAGAACCTGTAACAGCGGCCCTGCACGAGGCCTACAGTGAATCATAGCCACATTGCAAAGTATGTTTTCCCACTTGTTCAGTTGCATGCAATAAATCCTGCAAATCTTTGTTCTGAGAACATTCAGAATTTGTCAGCATTTTTTGTTTTAACAAAGACATTAAGTATTGCTGATATTTGAGCATATGAAACTGACAATTTAAAGCCCTTACAGCCAAGGTAGCAGAAGTGTAAACTTTCTTCCCCCATCTGTCCAAAATCCTAGAATCTCAGTCTGAGGGGACAGGGTTTTTGGCAGAAGCTGCCTTGACCCCTTTGGGACCCTGTGAGATAGTTTCTGGGTCAGCAGCAGGGTTTTTGTAAAGAAATTTATGGGAGTCTGGGACCCTGTAGTATCTGTCCGGCTTAACAGGGGCAGGAGGTACAGAGTCTGGAGACAGGCCGGACTCTGGAAACATCATCTACTATGTCTAGTACAGGGGGAATTGCAAGAGGTCTGTGCTGAGGAAGTAAAAGAGAGTCTCTAAGCCTTTTCTTAGAGTCGGAATAATCCTGGCTCTCCCAGTGGAAATGCTCCCTCATGGTATGCAGGGTTTCCCCAAAAGAATAGTCCTCAGGAGGAGAAGCTGAAGGAATAGAATCTTCAGCATCAGAATCCTCATAAGGAGGAACAGAATATCCCTGATCAGAAGAGGAATCTGAGGAAATGGAAACCTGATCAGAGGAATCATATCCAGTGTCTTGCCTAGGCCTGTTATCAGGAGGGGGATGGGAACCCCTGATCAAAGTAATTAGGTCTTCGGCCATTTTGAGCATCTGTTTCTTAGGCATAGAAGCCTGTCCTGGAGAATGCTGTACTGGTTTCCTTGTCTTTAAAACTGTTTTAGACTTTGTCTTGGATGCTGAAGTAGGCTTTATATAAAGTTGTGTAGGTCTGAAGACACCCTCAGAAGCCGATGCCTGCTCAGCGGCTCCGGACCCATCTGAGGGATTAATTTCCGAAGGGCCAGTACCTTAAGTATCCAGAGGCCTAGCTGTCTCCACGAGGGAGTTGGAGGCGGCCTGTGGCTCTGAGGTAGTGGGAGTCAGAGGCTGTGAAAGCGCCTCACTGAGCACCGGCAAACTGGCGAGTGACCTAGAAGAGGCTTCGTCGTCAGTTTTGGACCTCGGATGCTTGTCCTTGTCTTTATCCTTGTGTTTTTTATGAATTCCGGTCGTCGGTTGTTTCGACGGCATTATATAGTTAAACCTTCTGCAAAATAATGAAAAGCAAAATTGTACCGATGCTTAATAGTGCGTTGGTTAAATCTAGCACAAAACTGACATCTAGCAACATCGTGGTCAGGGCCTAGGCAAGGAATACAGTAAGAGTGGAAATCCTTATGAGGTATTTGCTTCCCACAAGAAATACAATCGTTAACTTTTCTGACATCGGCCTGGAGCAAGAAAAAAGTTTCTCCAACGGGGTACTTAGCTTTATTGAAGACTTTGGATTTGAAATTGGATTTCGAAAATCTCAGGAGTCGGCCCGACTTGCGAACTGCTTTTCCTTCGGGCACTGCACGGCAAGAAAGACTGAAGAAAATGGCGTCAGCTGTATCTTTTATACCCCTGGCGCACTGACGTCAGGAAAGAGGCGACAGCAACCGACCCCGTACCAGGACTTTGGAATTCAGGCCGACGGCGGGTAGCCTGCCAGCAGGATAACCCAAGTGTAATGACTGCAACAGTGAAACACGATGAACATTGCAAGTATTTAGCTACAAAAATAGCCTGACGACGAATAGTTTGGGCGTTGAACAAGGCACAAAACCAACAGCGAGGGACGTCATGGTCTGGGCCTAAACAGGTGATGCAGTAAGAAAGAAAATCTCTATGAAGTATTTGCTTTCCACAGGCAAGACAATTGTTAATTTTTTCTGACATTGGTTAGAACAAGAAAAAAGGATCCCCAATGGGGTACTTATCTTTTAGAAGACTTCAGGTCTGAAACTCGAAAATGAAAATTTTAGGAGTCGGCCGACTGGCACTTGTGAACTGCTTCTGCTTCGGGCACCGCACGGCAAGAAAGACGGGTATAATGGCGTCAGCTGCATATTTTATACCCATGACGACCTGATATCATGGAAGAAGCGACAGCATCCGACGCAGAAATCCGAAGACTCTTGTATTCAGGCCGGCTGAGGGCTACCTGCAGGCAGATAACCCAAATGTGATGACTGCAACAGTGAAACATGAAGAACATCCATGGTTGCCTAAGCCAGAAGGGAGTCACCACAATGACACTGGGTGATTCTTACTGAAACTTTAGAGGTACCCTGGATATTAGTTGAAACATGGAAAGGCCTACAGGAACATTCCTCTCCAAAGGAAAGAAAAGGCATCTGTCTTCCAGGCCTTTTTGCATGGAGTCCTGGAACAGAATTTTGCCAGTTGACTGTTCAGACAGGAAGCAAAGGGATCTATGTGAGGAATTCCACACAGATGGATCACATTTTAGATGACCCCCTGATCTAGTTTCCATTCATAAGGGTCTGCCCTGGTCCTGCTCAGTTT
Organism: Protopterus annectens; assembly: GCF_019279795.1. Taxonomy (NCBI): domain Eukaryota; kingdom Metazoa; phylum Chordata; order Ceratodontiformes; family Protopteridae; genus Protopterus; species Protopterus annectens. The sequence continues at coordinate 634,419,925 of NC_056731.1, forward strand.
GCCTGACACACAGTTTTGCTCTGATGTAATGTAGGATGCCTGTAGAGTGAGACTGTGCTGTGAAGCTATATCCCAAGCAAACATAACTAGTCTGCAAAGGGGGTATGACTTGATTCCAACTTACTTGTTGAAGTACCACATGACTGTGGTATTGTCTGTAACCACTTGAAGAACTCCCAGGGACCAAAAATGGTTTAGAGAGTTGAGCGCTTTTATTATGGCAAGCAACTCTTTGACATTTATGTTTCCATCTGTCCTTGGAGTCCCATACTCCTTGCACTTTTACCCCTCCTGAAAATGCTCTCCAAGCAAAGTCTGAAGTTTCTGTGGTGACTGACTGCTTTGGATTAGGGAGGGAGAATGGGAGACCTGGATTTAAGGATATCTGTTGTCTCCACCAAAACATTTCTCTTCTAACAAATCCAAGCACTGGGATCTGAAAAGATAAGGGGTATTGATGCTGGGACAAAATTGATTCCAAATGCCACTGTATCTTCTCGTGTAGAGTCTTGCCAGGGGTATCATGAGAATCATAGATGCCATGAGATCCAAGCTCCTGTAGATGGTACAGTGGTACAGCGGTTTGCATTGTCGCCTGAAACAAGAGGTTCTCCGGTTTGATTCTCAGCTGGAGTGCTTTCAATGAAGAGTCTGCATGTCCTCCCTGCATTCGTGTCGGTTTCCTCCCACGTTACAAAGACATGCGTCTTAGTGTTTCTCCCCAGGTCTCTGCTGAAAATTGGCTTGTTCCAAGTTGGACTTTCCAAGTAAAAAGAAGTTATGTACTTACCATGACATTCCATGTGTGTTGTCCATCTCAACCTTTATTCTCACTGATGGGTCGGATACAATGTGTCGGATCCGTCTCGGCCTTTACAAAAGCTCGAGGATTTCAGCAAAGCTCGTGGGCCTCTTTCCCTACCCATAATATAGTTTCCTGACTTCCTCAGATCTTGTTTGCCCAACTAGAAATCATAACAGTAACAACTGTCTTACATAAAAGGGTACACAACAGTAATGCTTATTAAGGGTCAAAGTTAGCATTTCTGAGGCTATGTTGATGCAAAAACCAATGTCCACTTCATCTCTGAGGAGATCTGGAGGGGGGCATGGAGGTTGGGTTGTGAGAATAAAGGTCAAGCTGGACAACACACATGGAACATTATGGTACATACGCAACTTCTTTGTGTTGTCAATCTCGCCTTTATTCTCACTGATGGGACCGCGTCCCAAGCAACCTAATTCCTGGGTGGCTCATGGGAGAATATTCCTCAGAACCACAGAACCAAAGGAAGCTCTACTCCTGGAGGCCAAATCCACTTTGTAATGAACAATAAAAGTATGCGGTTTTGCCCATGTGGCTGCAGCGCAAATATCGTCCCAGGGTAATCTTGCTTAATAGGCTGCAGATGTAGCTACTGATCTGGTAGGGTATGGTTTAACCGGGAAGGGAAGAGATTTGTTTTTAGAGAAGTAAATGTAGGATATAAAAAGGCTGAGCCATCTAGATAAGGTAATCTTTGAGATTGGCTGACCTTTTCTGGTCATGGAACAGGACACTAAAAGTTGGTCTGATTTCCTAAATTCTGAAGTTCTGTGCAGGTAGAAACGTCATTGTCTACATATGTCTAGAAGATGAAATGCATACTCGCCTTTATTTTGGTAATTTGGAAAGAACACTAGCAGCTCAATACACTGATTTAGGTTACTTTCTGACAAAACCTTTGGAAGAAATGAGGGGTTAGTGCGTAAAGAGACACTGTTCTTATGGAAAAACAGGTAAGTGGGCTTGGAGGACAAGGCCTGCAGATCAAGATTATTCTGGCTGAGGTAATAGCCACTAAAAAGAGTGCCTTCCACGGCAGAATTATATCACATGTGGTAGGAGGCTCAAAGGGGGAGCAAGTAATGTTTGTTAAAACAAAGTTTAGGTCCCATGGAGGAGTTGGATTCTTATATGGAGGTCTAATCGTCATTGTTCCCTTCAAAAAGGGTTTATAGAGTCTGTGTAATATCACAGTAGAACCATTTTTTCCTACATGATAACTTGAGATTGCTGCTAGTTGGACTCTAATAGCAGAAGCAGCTGCCCCCTCATGAAAGAGTTTGACCAGAAATTCCAGGACAGAATGTATGGGAACAGATAGGAGATCTATTTGGTTGTCATCTGCCCACATAACAAACCTGTTCCATTTACTCTTGTATAATCTTTTTGTGGAGGTCTTATGGGAGGATAGCAAGATATGTTTCACCGGAGAGGAAAGAAGAGGAAACCTGGCAATCAAGGGAACAGGAGCAGTCAAGCTGTCAACTTGAGGTTGTGATGGCTGGGATAACCCAATCCTGACAGATGCATCAGAAGATCTGGAGCTGGGTCCAGAATATATGGGGTCATCTAGAAGATGAGGATGTAGGAAGGGAAACCAGATCTGATGAGGCCAATAGGGAGCAGGATTATTGTGGTCTCCAACAGACTGGCTTTCTGCAACAACTTGGAATCAGAGGGAAAGCATATAGGAGTCCTGGAGGCCAATTGTGAACAAGTGCATCCCTTGATGACTCCTCCATGAGAGGAATCAGGGCAAAGTAGTTGCTCCATTTGGTACTGGTGGGAAAAGCAAAAAGATCACAGCAAGGCTGGCCCCATTTTCAGAAAATCTTTTCCACTACATACTGATTAAGAGATCACTTGTGAGGCCATAATATGGCCCTACTCAATTTGTCTGCAATCACGTTGGATTTCCCCAGGATGCGTTTCATTCAGAAAATGTTTGAAAGATGTTGTCCATTGCCAAATCCTTAGAGCTTCTTGACAAAGGGGGTAAGATCTGGATCCTCCTTGTCTGTTTATGTACCAGACTACTGACATACTGTCTGAATGAATTGTTAATGTTCGCAGAGGGAGAGTATTCTAAAATGCTTGCAACACCAACAGCACTGCTCTCATCTCTAGGTTGTTTATGTGCAGGTGAGCCTTGTGTTCCTGCCAGATGCCTTGGACTGTCTTCTCTAGATAATGCCCCTCCTCCACCCTATCTGGCAAGCATCAGTGGTCACCGTGGCCTGGGGTTAGGGTTGACATCTTTTAATCAGGCCAAATTGAGACATGAGGGTGTGGCCAATATGACACTGGCCACATCCTCTACCACGGCATCACCACAGGAGTGGTGACAGAGATGCAGTTATGGGAACAACAGTTGGCTGGCTGCTGGAGTGGCTAGCTGGATGGATCAATGGATGGATGGTTGCTGGAGTGGCTACCTGGATGGTTGCTGGAGTGGCTAGATGGCTGGTTGGATGAATGACTGGCTGGATGGATGACTATCTGGATAAATGGATGACTAGCTGGATAAATGGCTGGCTGGCTAGTTGACTGTTGGAGTGTCTACCTGGCTGGCTGCTGGAGTGGCTAGCTAGCTGGCTGGCTTCTGGAGTGGCTAGCTAGATGGCTGGATGAATGGTTGGCTGGATGGATGGATGGCAGTTGCAGTGGCTAGCTGACAGGTTGGCTGCTGGAGTGGCTGGATGGATAGATAAATGGCTGGCTGGCTGGATATACACCTCTCAACTGTACAGAGTTTTACAGCATGTCCAGATTTTTGCCTCATAATTTTGGTCCGTTTCTAATAAAATTGTGTAAAAACTATATTTAAAAAGTGTCCCTATTTTTGGAACCTTTGTCCCTTCATTATTTATGGTTTAGTCCTTGTTCTAAGAGGTTGAGTGGTATGGCAGGATGAATGAATGATTGGCTGGCTGGATAACTGGCTTTGTAGCTGGCTAGCTAGCTAGCTTGCTTAGTTGCTTGTTGGCTAGCTTGGCTGTTTAAAAAAAAGTCACTATTATTTTTCATAGCGGCTGTAGAAGCGCTAAAACAAACCGCTCTACAGTCGTGATCTTTGTAGGGCTCTTCCTACCCCAATCCCCACCGCCTTCATGAACTGCAGCCAATTGCTGCACGATTTGAAACACCCGGACCTAACAGGGAACAGCTCTACCTGCAGGTCCGGGTTGGTGACGTACCTAAATTGCCATGGAAAAGCCTGAAGTAATTGCAGCTTTTCCATGGAAATTCAGTGTGATTGGAAAGCAGGACTTTTCATGTCCCACTGCTTCGCACAGTGGGTAACGGGATAGGGTAGACTGACCCGTGAGTGTCCCGCTGATAATGGGACGGGTGGTAACCTTACCTGGGGTGGAGGTGGGATGAATGGATGGTCCTGAGAAACTGAGGGAGAGTGAATCCACCACTCGTGGTTCTTTTTGTAAGTACTGGTTATGAGAATCTTGTGCAACATTGGCAAATCCAGAATTGACCACTGTGTGAAAAGCAACCAGTGAAGTATCCGCATATGTAGGTGAGCTATAGGAATAAGTACAATGGATGCCGCCATCTTTCCCAGAACTTGTAGTACTTGCTATGCACTGCCTCAGTTCTTCTTGATTAAAATTTTCACATGTAAGCAGATATCCTGAACTCTGTCGTGGGGTAGTTTTGCTACCAGCATGCCTGTATTTATCTTTGCCCCTATAAAATTTAAATTTTGAGATGGCTCTAGAGCAGAATTGTTGGAATTTATGGTAATGCCTAGAGAGGAGCAGAGCTGAAGTGTATGGTCTCTGGCTTGTAGCAGAAGATGCCTGGTCGGGGTGGTTATGAGCCAGTCGTTCAGATATGGAAACACCCAGAATCCTCTGCATCTCAAGTGGGCTGCCACTACTGCCATGCATTTAGTGAACACTCTGGGGGGCGGTAGTGACACCAAAGGAGAGAGCTCGAAACTGGAAGTGACTGGCTCCTAGATGGAAGCGCAAAAACCTTCTGGATCGTCTTTCCATTAGAATATGATAGTATGCATCCTGGAGATCTATACAGTACATTCAATTGTCTTTTTCCAGGAATGCAAGTATTGACTGCAGTGTTACCATCCGGAATTTGGTCTTCTTCACCGATTTGTTTAGTTTGCTAAGATCCAATACTGGTCTCCAGCCCCCTGTTTTCTTAGGAATTGAAAAGAATTTTGAGTAAGTTCTGTATCCTCACTGGTCTGCGGGGACTTCTTGGATGACTCTTTTTCTGAGCAACTTTTGTATTTCTAATGTTGCTTGTTCCTTTTGATTGGGTGGCACATCTGGAACATATTTGTTTACGGGAATGGGGAAGAGAAGGGAATAATATATCCCCTGGATATTATGTCCTGCACCTATTTGTCGTTGGTTATCTTTTGCCAGGTTTCAAGGTGCAGTGACAATTGCCCCCTGACTGCCTCCACAGGCAAACAGTCGGGCACTCCTTCAGGAGTGCTGAAAGGGTCTGCCAAAGAAAGATTCTCTGGAGCTCTGATTTTGCGGGCCCCCTCTGCCACATGGGAGGCATCTTCCATTATTATTCCCCCCTCTGCCTCTGGGGGAAGTTTCACCCTGGGTGTCCTGATAAGACCTTTGAAAATTCTTGAACCACATTTTCGCACTACCCCTCTGACCCTCTGGAAATGGTCTTGTGAGTGTGGAAAAACGCACTCCAATGGCAGACAAGGTCGTACTCCTGTTTACACCGGGTTAGCATTTCTTTTACCTTGGGCCCAAAGAGGGATGAGCCATCGAAGAAAGCATTAACAAAGGTAGACAGAAAAATTGCAAAGGTGTATCCAGGCCTGTCTCCTAATGGAGAATCCTGAACCCTCCGCCCTACTCGCTCCATCTGCAGCATATGAGATAAGCCTCATGGAGGAGTTGACCACAGAGATGAGGGTAGTGAGCTGAGCATTGATCTTATCTGCTGCTACATCAGCTACAGATCCCTAGTGGGAATCTGAATTCTTTTAGCAGATCCCTCTGAAGAGATAGTTCAGTGATCGTAACATAAAAGCCGCACTTCCCATACCTGTCCATGGTTCTGGAATACTTATTAGAAGGATGGATAGAGAAACTGGTCTCAGAAAGTTCCTTTTTCGTGGAGGCAGCCACCATGACCATGGCATTTACTGCTACACCTTTGGTAAGGAAAGCTAGGTCCTTAGGGGCTGTGATGTATTTGTTTGGCCTCCTAGGAGTGGGCTCTATGGAATCTGGGGTCTCCCAGGCCTTCTGAAAGATTAACTGAATAAGCTCATCTAAAGGCAGTATCACCCAGGAGGTTGGAGGGTGAGATCCGAAGGCCTTCAGGTATACCGACTCCTCGGCTGAAGGGGACGAGGACTGCTAGTCACCTCTCTGTTTCACAATCTCCTCAGGAGGTGACTGTGAGGACTCTTCTGCTTCATCGAGGTCGGTACTTGAGGTGATAAGACTCCTCTGGGGAGCCCAGATGCTTCCTCTTGCATGGTCTGTTCTGAGGGACTTCCTCAGTGGGATATTCTGAGGAAGTTTTGGAAGAGGGAGGAGTCCCCTGGGGAACATCCTGAGGCCTGGGATCTCTGCAGACCTGTGGATGGAGGTGATGAGGTAAAGACACCTGTGCCGATGAGGTTGGAAGCTCTAAAGAGGACTGTGCCTGAGACTGAGGAGCAGTCATCACCATCCTCATAACCTCGAAAGCCATCCACCCCTGCTCCAAAGAACCCCCCGGACCCGACATAATAGATGTCAGAGCTGAAAGAGCCTGCAGAGCAGGAGACAGAAGCTCCGAAGATGAGCTGGGAGCTGAACCCATCTGCACCGAGGCCCCAAGAGACATAGTCAGATCTGAGGAGATCCAAGCCAGCTCTGAAGACCTGACTAGCCAATGTCGGCTCCTAGAGGTCTCCTGTTCCGTCTGGGCAGAGACACTCTATGCAGACACCGGATCTGAGGAACCAACCAGACCTAGACCCAAAACAGACACCAGTTGGATATTAGAGTCTTCCGGCTCCAAAACCAAAGGGCGGATCAGAAGAGGAGTAGGCACAGTAGGGGTAAGATGAGTCTGATCCGACTTCTTTGGGTTCGGATCCGAAAGGAGCTTAACCAAGGCAGTTGTCTTAAGAAGCCTATGCACCACCTTATCCACATCTTCGTCTGAGACTCCTAGTAGACCTAGTAGACAAAGTCAGATATCTAGATCTGGTTAAGAAAGGAGAAGGGAGCTGAGAGGTAATCAGCTCCAAGGACAGAGATCGGCTCTGATATTGGTACTCAGCTGGTGTGGGTTCTTTCAGATCCAATAATTCAATGGATGGTTTCTGAGATGAAGATACTGACTGCTACAAGGAAGTCCCTACTCCAGTGGGTGCTGTCTGCTCCGTGGATGCTGTCAGAGCGTACACCTTTGGATATTTAGCTTTTGGCTCCAACGATGATTTCAGAGCCAGAGAAGGTCGCTTTCCCGCTCTCTCAGATTTATCAGACTTGGGAGATATGGGATCAGAAGAGATAGCCTCAGAAAATGGGGTTTGCAATAACCCCTTCAAAATCAATTTATTTTTCCATTCCATAAGTGCCCTCTAGTTAAAGATATGGCATATGGAACAAGACTCTTGCAAATGGAGAGGCCCCAGGCAGTAAACACATAAGGTATAAGAGTCACTGAGGGGCATCTTTTTGCTACACTTCTTCCACTTTTTAAACCCTAAGAGCTTACTCTCTTTTTGGGACATACTGAAACTCTAGTAGCAGCAAACAACATCAAGTAGCTAAAGAAGAAATAAAGAAAGAATAAAGTAGTTTTATTTTCCCTAGAACTACCACAGCAATGGAAAAAGGAAGGGGAAGTCCTCTAACCTAAAATGACTTTATTAACCATTCTCTAACTAAAATGAATGGTTAAGCAGGATAGAGTAAGAAAGTAACAGCATTACAAAATACTCTCTATGCAAAGAAGAAAGGGGAAAGGGACACCCTCTAACTCAAACGGATGCTAAAAGAAAGGAAAGAAACTAGCCTAGGAGAAAATACTACCGTTAAAAAGGGAAGGTACTAACTACAGCTGAAAAAATAGTGAAATCCAAGTTTAAAAATATAAGAAAAAGATAAAATAGCCAAAAAACTTATCCCAGAGCTTGCTTGAAAGATCCTACTAGCAGCGCTGCAAACATCTGGAGAAGTCAGGGAACTGCATTATGGGTAGGGAAGGAGGTCCACATGCTTTGCTGAAGTCCTCGAGCTTTTATAAAGGCCAAGACGGATCCAACCCATCATGAGAATAAAGGCGATATTGACAACAATACACCAAATGTTAACTAAATAAATAAAGAAAAAAAGAAAGAAAATAAAATGTACTCACACTAACCAACACCTGAGTGGAAAACCTGAGAAATAAGATCTAAATACATATTTACTTTTCCTGTGGAAGAAATGCTCTTTGACCTGAGGTGTCTAGTTGACATCCCAGGAGCTCAATCTTGTGCGGGGGTGTGAATAAAGACTTTTGAATGTTTTCTTAGAATCCCAGTTTCTGCAAGAGATTCTGGACACCTTGAAAAAGACTCTGCAAAGATAAGCAAGTCATCTAAACATGGAAAAAGGTAGATATCCTGTAGCATGCAATGAGCTACAATCTGAGCTACACACTTTGTGAACACTCTTAATTCCACAGACAGTCCAAAGGGTAAAGCAGAGAACTGATAATGTGATCCAAGCACACAAAATCTTACGGAACATCTGAAGTCTGGATGAATAGAGATGTGATGATAAGCATCTTATCATTTAGTGTTACCAGGAAACTTAAAAGAGGAAAAAGAGATAACAGGTTGTGAAGTGCCAGCATTTTGAATTTCGACACTAACAAAAACAAGTTTAGGAAAGAATGATCCATAAATGGTTTCCAAGCCTATTCCTTCTTTGACACTAGCAACATCTCTGAATAAAACTCCTTCCCCACCTAAGAAGGAGAAACTGGTTCTATCACTCCATGGGGTAGCATGTGATGAAGAATAGGTGGAAACAAAAAAAGTCTGATCTGCAAAATGAGGAATGACCACCTGGAAAGGAGGAAGTTCTTCCCACTGCCATCTGTAATGTTGATGAATGATTTTCAGAACTCATTTGTCTGAAACAATTTGTTGCCAAATATAAAAACAAAGATTCAGACTTTCTTGAAGAGCAAAGGAGCCAAGGTGAGAGGGGATCACATGGTCTCTTGATTAGTCATTCAGACATGGACTGTCCTTGGTTTTGGGAGGTTTGAGACTTCTTTTTTGAACCCTTGCCATTTTCTTAAATGTTAGGGAGAGTAAATGTATACCTCTCACTACTAAAGGTGTAGCAGGTAAAAGAAAACAAGGAGAATAAATCGAGAGACACCTCCACAGGTAGAAAACATATAGTAGTGGCAACACGTTAAAACACCAAAGTTTTAATTCTTCTTAAAATCAAAATCGAACGACTCCAAGACAAAATATAAAAAGTCCCAGTGCTGAATAACATAAGCACTTTCGGTAAACCTTCTTCAGATCGGAATATGAACAGGGACTTGCTTCTTCATTAAAAAAAGGCTAACGGCCAGTAAGAACAGGGTAATGAGACAACTCTGTTTTTCTTTCATTCATAATCTTTCAACCAGTCAGGTAATTCAGTTAGCAGCACACCTCTTAATTAGCCAATAGTTGGTCTCCTGGCTTTCAGTACTGGTTTCAAGGGTATTACTGCATTCAATCCGGGGGGTGATCCGCCCATAGGTTGATTATCCGTTTAACTTCACATAATTCAGTTTTGTTGGAAAAGTCCCCCTGTTACCTTTTTCTTTCATTCATAATCTTTCAACCAATCAAATAATTCAGTTAGCAGCACACCTCTTAATTAGCCAATAGTTGGTCTCCTGGCTTTCAGTACTGGTTTCAAGGGTATTACTGCATTCAATCCGGGGGGGAGGGGGGTCCGCCCGTAGGTTGATCATCCATTTAACTTCACATAATTCAGTTTTGTTGGAAACGTCCCCGTTTCATTCCTCCAAATATTTTTTCAATAACTTTAAAAACAAAAGAATGAGTAGAGAAACTGTGTACATGTGAGGCAAGAGCATTATGCAGATCACCTTTACATATATCATTTAAGTGCCTCAGAACTCTCCTTTCAAAAACCTGATTGGTTTTGCCAAAATAGAATGCTGAACACACCGTGCAAGTTGCTAAATAGACCACATTCTGGGTGTTTCAGGTAGCTTAACAATTGCAATGCCTAAAAAAATTGCTACTTTCTATATGATCACATGCCAGACAGTTCCCACATCGAAAAGTTCCTTTAGGTCCTACTTGCAATGACTTGGAAAAGCCATCCTTAATGCACAGGAGTCTTTTAATATTCTTTTTGTTTTTATAACCAAAGCATGGTTTATCTCCTATGATAATATCTAGTAGCTTTGGATCCTGAGTAAGAACTGGCCAATATTTACGTATGACATATTTTACTTGTAGATTATCTATACTAAATGTAACCATCAATCGCACTGATTCAGACTTAGTGTGAGTTTCATTAGAAGTAATAGCTTCTGTGCAATTCAAACCCACTTCCTCATTTCTCATGGGTTTATTGGATGAGAAACCAGTGTCCTTCTTGGAATACCCTTGTAATTGTAAGCGTTTCTGCAAATCTTGGATCTCTTGCTGAATAATCGACTCTTGGGTGCACCTTCTATTGATTCTGGTAATCTCATTACGCATAATATTGCTAGTAACGTGTCTCGGATGCATGCTACTCTTGTGAAGGTAATGGTTCCTCCAGGTGTCCTTTCTATACAAGGTGGTATCTATTTTACCATCCATTCTAAGAATAACACTGACATCCAAAAAGCTTACAGAAGTGCGTGACCATTGCCCTGTAAGCTTCAAAAAAGTAGTAGTGCTATTTAAATACTGCAAAAACAGAATGAATTGTTCCACCTCTCCATCCCATATTAAAAAAGGTAATCTACAAAGCACACAAAATCTTACGAAACATCCGAAGTCTGGATGAATAGAGATGTGATGATAAGCATCTTATCATTTAGTGTTACCAGGAAACATAAAAGAGGAAAAAGAGATAACAGGTTATGAAGTGTCAACATTTTGAATTTGGGCACTGACAAAAACAAGTTTAGGAAAGAATGATCGATAACTGGTTTCGAAGCCTATTCCTTCTTTGACACTAGCAACGTCTCTGAATAAAACTCCTTCCCCACCTAAGAAGGAGAAACTGGTTCTATCACTCCATGGGGTAACATGTGATGAAGAATAGTTGGAAACAAAAAAAAGTCTGATCTGCAAAATGAGGAATGACCCCCTGGGAAAGGAGGAAGTTCTTCCCACTGCCATATGTAATGTTGATGAATGATTTTCAGAGCTCATTTGTCTGAAACAATTTGTTGTCAAAGATAAAACAGATTCAGACTTTCTTGAAGAGCAAAGGAGCCAAGGCGAGAGGGGATCACATGGTCTCTTGAATAGTCATTCAGACATGGACTGTCCTTGGTTTTGGGAGGTTTGAGACTTATTTTTGGAACCCTTGCCATTTTCTTAAATGTTGGTTTACCTGAATTCTGTTGAGGCTATTTATTCTGCATTTTACCAAAACTGGATGAAAAGAAACAAAATCTCTTGGACAGTTTGGAAAAGGAAAGCTAAAAGTCTTAGATATTCCCTGAATGAGCTTGTCCCTTTCATCACACTTTTTGATCACCTCTGCAGCAGAGGGGCCATCTCTACCCAAGGAAACATTTTAAATGCCATTTTTAACATCATCATCTAGGAGGTTCTAAGAATGCAACCAAACAACCCCCTTAAAATAGTACCAGTGGCCATAGTCCTGTCTGAAGTATCAAAACAGTCATACACACACTGAAAACAATGAATAGTGGCCTATGCAATATAATAAACTACATAATTTAAAGCAGTTTTTCTTCACAAGAAGAAACTGTAAATAAAACATTCCTCATACTTTCAAAATTTGTCAGAACAAACTTTAACATACGAGACTGATAATTCAAAATTCTGAAAATCAAAGTAACAGAAGTATGCACCCTTTTGCATACCTATCAATAATGTTTCCATCCTTATCACAAGTAGGATTGAAATTAACAAAGTGTTTAGCAGAAGTGAGATCAACTACAGCTGCAGGTGCTAGGTCAGGTTTGGGAATAGTGTATAAAATTGAAAAGACTGAGGAACTTTACACATCCTAGCTGCCTTTTTAGGGGCAGCTGGCTGGCTATCAGAAAAACTGCAGACCATAACACACACATCCTCTACAGCAGACAGAACAGGAGGAAAGGGTGTAAGTTCTGGAAAAAAACTTTGAAACAACTCAGTATTTTTTGAGGACCAAGAAACCTCAGTGTTCTCCCACTGAAAACTCTGGCACATTCTAGCAATAGTCTTAGTGAAAGATAACCCCCACAAGCAGAATCAGAAACTGAGCTCTCCTCTGAATCTGAATTAGAAACATAAGGAAAAAAAACTTGTATCAGTCCCTGCATCTTCCTGTTCAGATTCAGAATCTTGCATGTCTTCAGGAAAACAGGAATCCCTCTTTACTGGGAAAGAAACTACTCGACAAGGAGTATCATAGGTTCATAGGTGTGTACTAGGCTAATGGCCCTGGAACATTTACAAGCCTAGCCCATAGAAGTACCCTGACATTGTGCTGCCTGTTAGTTCCCAGGGCCTCTATCAAGTACAGCCATTGGAGTGATCCCCAGGGTGAACTTTCTATTTCCTATCCGCTCATCAAGATTTCTCTTGAAGAGGGCAAGTGAGGTGCACTGCTTGATATATATGGAAAGTCTATTCCAGAGCATGGGCAGTCTCTGGGTTATGAACCTGTCCCTCCAACATGTTTTGTTGATTGTGGTAATGAGGCTGAGGTCTCTGGAGCATGTAGTGCGGAGGGATTGGGATTTCTTTAGATGTAGCATTTCTAACAGAGCTGGGTCAGACATGGCTTTGTAAGTCAAGCAGAGATCACCTCTTAGTATATGAGACAGAGAATAGCTGGAGTTTTTTTTTGAGTCTGTCCATATAGGACATGTGTTTAAGGTTTAGGATCCTCTTTGCGAGGTACTTTTGTGGCCTCCCCGGCTGTTGCAGGTGTCCAGTGAGGTAGATTCCAAATGGGGCATTATACTCTATGATTGGTCTAATGAGAGAAGAGTAGAGAGAAATGATGACCTCCTTCATCCTGGATGCAAAACCCTTGGTAATGAGATGTGCCACATAGAAGGACTTTCTGACCACAGTGGCAATGTGGTGGTCGAAAGAGAGGTTGTTGTCAACCTGTGTCCCCAGATCTCTTATAATGTCTTCAGTGTTCAGTTGGCTCCCATCGATGTGGTAATTAGTGGGAAATGAGTTTTCCCAAAGGGGATGATGACACATTTTTTGGCATTAAGCTTAAGGCCATGGTTTCGACACCAGTCATTGGTCTCAGTGAGGCCTTTCTGTAGGATGTCTGCATCACCTGGGGAGTTAATAATGCCTCCCAGCTTGCAGTCATCTGCGAACTTGGTCAGCCAGAGTCCCTCTGTGTTGGCCTGGCCTTCTGAGAAGTAGATGCTCAACAGGAGAGGACCCAGGACTGATCCCTATGGTACTCCACTCATGACTGGTTGGTAGTCTGACTTGGAGTCCACTACTTTCACACTGTGGGTTCTATCTGTGAGGTGGTGTTCAGTCAGTCAATAGCCTGAATTAAACCCTGAGCCAGACCAGAGTAAACTACTCCTATCCAACAAAAGCATTAGATACATGCTTGGTTTTCTGTTTCTTTTTGAAAGGAAAAATGGGGCCAACCGTGTTACTAATGGCAGCAGAAGCAGCTTCCAGAGGGATAGGTACAATACTCTGACACATCAGGGAACCCTTCCTTGCTCCCTCTCCAGAAATGACAAAAGTGCCTCTCCCTTACCCACTGAGGGGACCCCAACAACCAAAGAGGACAAGGTTAATCTCTGGTCCATCGTGGCTGTAGGTGCTACACCAGAGTGATCCAGGGTAAAAGATGAATTGTCAGCGATACAACAAATGGCCACAGCAGAGTTACCCACCTGCAGCTGAGGCAAACTGCTAGTCTGCTTGGTGAAAAAAGGGTATTTGCTGTTCTTTTCTGCCTTTTTCCTCCACCCTTCCTTCACTGTTACTGCCCAGCCCACGTGCCAGCTCCTCCATGCCCCCCACACGAATTTTGATAATTTCCTGGGGCCAGTCATGGATCGTAGGCTACAGCACTCAGCACACCTGAGATTCTATCTGGGAGGGGGGACTTACTGGTCTACACTTACTCCCCCTCTCACCTTGTGGCAACATGGCACAGCCCTTGAGAGGCGTGCAATGTTGCAATGTGAGTGAGGATCTGCAGCCCATCACTCTGCCTCCACAGTACCTCAGCCAAGCCACACTGCCTCTGCTGACCACACCTCTTCTGGTGACATCACTGGTCGCCATCAGGAACTATTATCTAAAGATCCCCACATACCACCCTCCCCCTGGATGGGCACGTCCATTTCTCCTGTTGCTCTGTCAAGTTGCCCAAGACTCTAATTGAACCCGGGTTGCCTGGGTCTTAGTCATGGATTTTATCCCTCTATGCCAATTTTTTCTTTCTGTGGCTGGAAGAAGGACAGACTGTGGGACCAGAAGTCTGTTCTATAGTCATGATGAAAATGGTGCCTCCTTCTTGGGGAAGACAAGCAACAATTCGCAGTAGACACTACCAAGCCACAAAAGTTACTTTTTTTGACAGAAACGCGCAGTACAAAGCACTTAAACACTATGCCAGCCCCACAAAAGTAAAACGAGCATAATTTTTCCACAAAAAAAAAATGTTTTCAATTACTTTACATCACTTTTAAACTGACAGAAAAATTAATGCTCGTTTAAAAGTACATTACAGTCTAGAGACAGTCCCTTTAAAACACAACATGCCTAGCTTTGAAATACCTTTTCTAAAAAAAAAAGTAATAAAACATCAACAAAATTAAGAAAATGGAAATGTTTTTTCCCACAAAGGGACCTTATCAGTGCAGCAAAGGAATACACAAGTCAACTATTGATCCTTGAAAGCTGTAGAGGATCATACTCTTTGGCATCAGTAAAGTTCTGAAGAGCTTCATCCCCATACTTGTCTTTTTGTCAACTCAGCTCAAGCAGCCTGGCAGTTTGCATGGAAGGTGTCCTGAAGCTTTGGAAGCTGGTGGGATGTTGTATTCTTGGCAGGATATTTCCCATAGCAGTGATCAATGTGATGAACATAAACACAGTAAAAAGCACTTTAAAACAATATGTCAGCCCCACAAAAGTAAAAAAAAAAAACAATCTCTCCACAGAAAACATGTTTTCAGTTACTTTAAACCGCTTTTAAACGGACAGGAAAAAATGAGAGTTCCATAAGAAAAGTATGTTAATGTCTCTTGACAGTCTGTTAAAGCACAACACAACACTCCTAACTTTAAAACAACTTTCCTGAAGGGGAAGTGATAAAACAGCAACACAAACAACAAAATGGGAGTTTTTCCCCCCAAAGGGAACTTACCTGCCCAGCAAAGGAACAGCACAAGTCAAACATCAATCCTCAGAAGCATCAGAAGAGTGTACTGCTCGGCAGTAGTAAAGATTTGAAGGACTTTATGCCCAAACATGTCTTTTAGTCAGCTCAGTTCGAACTGCCTTACAGTTTGGGTGCATGGAAGGTGCCCTGAAGCTTTGGAAGCTGGCCAGCTGTTATATCCTTGGCAGGATATAACCCATATACCTAAGGCTACTGCAGCAATGATCAATATGATGAACATATATCAGTGTACTCCAGGAGCTGTTAATTGGCTACTTTTGCTTCTGCTTCAAAGAACTTTTAACAGACATTTAAACTACTTTGCCATTCAACAGTGTCTGCACTTGGACAATATTCTTTTTTCATCTTGAATGTTTGCAAAATTTGCTATATTTGTTTAACAATGTTTTCAATATTTTCAATGCAGCACAGAACAAATAACTTAATTTCTGTTCTTAAATTTGGGTTAATGATATATTTTTCCTATCTACTGAAGCAATGTCTTTCAGCATTACATGTCTCCACTTCTGTTTCATTGGTAGCTACACTCTTGACCTGTTACTCTGTGGTATACCAAATCATTATCCAAACCATAATCAACTCTTTAGCATGACAAATTTGTAGTTTTTCTCTGTTGTCAACCTTGCCAGGATTTGTGATATTTACGATATTCACTGTTTTTACTTTGGGAAAAGGTCTTTCATTTTTAATAATGGATTATGAATGAGTCATTACAATGTATCAAGTAATTCTAAGCATTACTGGTAAGGTGTTGTGGTGTTTTTTTTTTCACAAGTCCTTTGTGTCCCATCAGCTAGAAACTTTTGTGCCCAGGCATGAAAAGAAACCTGGAGCCACCACTGACTTTGAGAAAGTATGAACAGAGGACCGAGTTGCTGCCTCTAGAATGCTGCTAAAGTCCAGCCCTTTCGAATAAGACACTGTAGATACCAAGGCTCTAGTAGAATAAGCCTTGATACTGCCTAGAAATTATTTATCATGGTGGGTCTAACAAAAAAGTGATAACAGGGGACAAAGACCTTGAAATAGCCTGTTTTGACATAGGTTTGTCCCTTCCTTGTCCTGCCACAAGAAATAAACAGCTGATCGGCTTTTTTACAGGACTTAGTTGTGTGAAGTTAGTCCCTGAGCTGCATATGCATGTCCAGAGTATGTAGAATCCACTCTTTTTGGTTTTGAGGATCTGGACAGAACACTGGGAGATTGATGCCTTGATTCAGAGCAAACTCTGAAACAATACTGTATGTAATGAGGGGACTTGCTCTTAATGTGACCCTATCTGTACAGAAGACTCTGATACTCTTTTTCCAGATGTGAAAGCAATAAGGAGTACAGTCTTCCATGTGATGAACCTTAAATCTGCCCAAAGAGTTGGTTCAAAAGGAGACATACTTAACTTGTCCAGCACAAAGTTAATATCCCAGGAAGGGGTCTCCTGTTTTCTAGAAGGCATAAGATGTAACCCCCACTCCACCCAAGAAATTGCTTTACTAAAAACAGAGAAGAAACAGAAGGATCCATGTGCAGACAAGCTGAAATTGCTGTAAGATGTACCTCAATATAGGAATAAGACAGGCCAGGCCAGAGGAAAGTAGCTCACACAAATATTTCAGAACCAATGGTACATAATACCTGATGAGATGCTGGGACCAATGAGAAAATCTTTTCCACTGTACAATATAAGATTTGCTAGTGGCAGGTTTTATTGCCTCATCTAGTGCTTGCTGTCCTCATGAAAGAGGTGCTTAAAAGGAATTAAAAGTGAACCATCCAGGCACTTAGCTGAAGTTGTTTGAGACTGGGATGAATCAAACTCCCTCTGACTTGAGTAAGTCTAGTGAGGAAGCTGGAGGTAACTGCCCTTACACAGTTCTGTAAGAGGAGAGAAACAATGCTACCTGGGCCAAAAGGATGTCAGCACAACGATATTTGGAGAGTTCTTCTGAATCTTCAGGAAGAGGAAATACATAAAGGAACATTCCCAATCATGGGAATGAAAATGCATCTGTTTTCTAGTCTTGCTTGCAAGGTGCCCTGGAGTAAAATTTCCCCAGAAGTCTATTTTGAAAGGAGACAAACATCTCTTTGAGGTGCACCCACAACTGCCTCAACTTCTGAAATTTTCATTTGTGAGCATCTGTCCTAGTCCTACTCAACTTGTCTGCCACTACATTTTGCTCTGACTTCATGTAAGATGTTTGGAGGGTTAGAGTGTGCTGTAAAACTACCTCCCAAGAAATCTCACCCAACATGCACAGACAGTACTACCACACATCACCATTGTGTTATCTGTAATCACCTGAAGAGGTCCAGAGTCCAAAGATGATGAAGAGATTTTAAAGCATGGATCACAAGCAACATATTTTTACACGTATGTGCTTTGGTCTTTCTGAGGCATTACACGTCTTGCATTTTTACCCCAATAGAAACTGCTCTTCAAGCAAAATCTGAAGTGTCTGAAGTTACAAATTAATTTGGGATCTTAGGGAAAAATAAGAGACCTGAATTTATACCCATTTGCTGTCATCTGAAATTCCATACACACACACACACACACATATATATATATATATATATATATATATATATATATATATATATATATATATACACACACACACACAAGTTCTTTTCTACAAATCACTGAATTCTTCTCATGTGTAACTTGTCCTAGAATCCAGAGAAATTTTCTTCCAAAAGTCTCAGACTGTTTGGAGAAGCTTGGCAAAGTTTCTAAATAAAAATACACCTTCTCCAAAGGAAAGCCTTTTGCTAACAGGTGTCTAAAAGGCAACCAAGAAACATAACCCTGTGTGACTGTGCCAATGAGTATTTTTGTACATTTATCTGGAATCACGGATTGATAAATAAACATGAAATCCATGTGAAGGACTCCTGACATCTGTGAAGAAACTCTGCAAAGATATAGAAGTCAACTAAATAGGGAAACATCTGACTGTCATTCACTCTGCTATAAGCTATCACTGAAGGTAGACACTTTTTAAACACCTTTGGAGCAATAGATAACCTAAAGGGTAATGTAGAGGACTAATAAATGTGATCTAGACACAGCGAATCAGAGACATTTCTTGAAGCCTGTGGCTATAAGGATGTGATGATAAGCATACTTTAAATCTAATGTTATGACATAAGAAAATCTGGTATTGAAGCCTTTGCCCCTTTGATCTAAAATCAAGAATCTAAGGAAAAAACTGATTTGGACAATGGGAAATAATTCCCCTGAAAAGATATATTTGCATCCAGTGCCAACTGTAACCCTCCTGAACCACTTTTAGCACCCAAGAGTCTGAAACAATCTGTTGCCAATGGGAAATGTAAACAGTTAGTTTCTGGGAGAAGTTTAAAGACTAGATGAATTGTGGAGATGATGGCATAAAGATAGATGCCCTTGCCTTCACTGCTGCAGTATTCCTTACGTATGGGATTCCCTGCCATGGAAGCCCAACATCTGTCCAGTATGCCAAAGCCTACTTTTGCTTTAAGGTACGCCAAACATCACCCATATGCTCCTCGCATAGCGTGGGGCATAAGGGTGACTTCAGGTGTACCATCCTTAGAACTGATTGTTCCAGTAGGAACAGCAGTCCAAAGAAAATCAAGGGATAACCCGTACATCCAGGAAGGAAAAAAGACTAGGGGAAAGGAGGGAGGGAGTGAATACTGCAACAGTGAAGGCAAGGACATCTACTGTTACAGTAAGATTTTACACAACTGTATTATGTCCTTACAGTCACTGCTGCAGTATTCCTTACATATGGGAGAGTGCCAAAGCTCAGGAAGAAACTTGGGAGGAGCAGTAGAGCCCTCTTGGAAACCATGAAGAATGTCCCTAACAAAACCAGCCCTAGCTGTAGAAATACCATCCAACTTGTAGTGCTTGGTAAAAGTATGCACAGAAGTCCAGGTAGCTGCTTCAAGAATAGAATCCGTATCCAACCCCTTGAAAAAAGCACCAGAAGAAGCCATAGCTGTAGTAGAATGAGCCTTTACAGAAGAAGGAAAGGTCTTGCCATGAAAAGTGGTGGTACAGTGTGAAATATTTTCTGCTTAAAAACCTCAGCTTTGGCCGGCTAAGAACTTGCTATATTCAACTGGACGTATAAGAGAATTTAAGTACCTTTATCTGCTCTTTTTTTCCCAAAAATTACAGTATTTAAATTGATTTTAACTGTGTGGAAGGAATATTAGCTGAACTGGAAGTTAGTCAGTGTTTGCTGAATTTTGTTATTTGCTAGTAATTACAGGTGTGGGGGTAGTCACATTCTTTGATTTCCTGCCCTTGCCTATTTAAGTGGTACAGTGTGAAATATTTTCTGCTTAAAAGCCTCAGCTTTGGCCGGCTAAGAACTTGCTATATTCAACTGGACGTATAAGAGAATTTAAGTACCTTTATCTGCTCTTTTTTTTTCAGAAAAATACAGTATTTAAACTGATTTTAACTGTGTGGAAGGAATATTAACTGAACTGGAAGTTTTCACTCTGCTCTTCAGTTAGTCCCATCCACCCTCCCTGTTTTTGTTTTGGTGTTAATCTTAGTGGCCTTGCAACTGCCCGCCCTCTTGTAAATTTGTGTTTGGATACTCCTTCTGGGCCCATCTCATTTGCTCACTCAACTGAGTGCAGTGAGATCATATTCTGATTTCAGGCACTCCTACTGTGTACAAAGAGAGCATCTGGGAAACAGAAAAAAAAAAAAAAAAAAAATTTAAGCTTGTTTCCTGCCTTTCCTGTTAAGTGGTATAGACTATTTGTAGGCTTCTGAGCCCCCAAGCCCTTCTGTGTTGGAGGGAAGCCTTCTAGCTTAGTTTTTTTTTCTTATAACTAGCCAGTTTTCTAGTTTCAGCACTCAAATCTGTTTCTTTGATCTCAGCACTTGTTCAAAAAAAAAAAAAATGTCATCTGCTTTTACTGTACTTGTGTTTCTACCTACTTTGTTTTACTTTTGCATCATCTTAAAAGTACTCAATTGTATTTATTACTGCTTGGTGTAACTCATTCTAAGCCTTTTGGTTTAAACACTTGGGCTTCGGACCAGTTGTTTTGCACTGAGAGGGTTTGTGGTCTGCACTGTAGTGGCAGAACAGGTAGCTTACATCCTTCTAGGTTGGGAACTGCTGATTGAGGGCTCAGTGTCTGTTATTCTTAAAGTGTATTAGTTCTGCTTTAAGCACTTGGGCTTCAGGCCAGTTATTTTACATTAAGAAGGTTTGTGGTCTGCACTCTTGTGGGAGAAGAGGCTGGACTCTGCCCTTCTGAGCTGGGAATTTCTGGTTAAAGGTTTATAGTGCCTGAATATTTGAACTGTATCTTACTGAAATTGGTACACCTTGTTTGCTGTAGCATAGACTAGATCCAGGCCTGCTGAATCTAGCTTTGTTTATATGCTTGTTGTTTGTTTGCTTGTTATTTCCTGGAATGCTAATTCCACCTAATACGGCTTCTCAGCTTCTGTGGATCACTAGTGATATCTGCATTGCTTACTGTACTTATTTCCTTGTTTCACTTGAAAGAAAGTTACTGTTTGTCATTTTTGCATTTAAGTTACCTGTAACACATTGCACTTAAGTTACCTGGCACTTGCTCACTAAAGCAATTATATAAGTCAGCACTAAAAATTAAAAGCACTACACCCTCACTCCCCACTGGCCCTGGTTTTCAATTATTAAGGAATTGCCAATATTATTCTAGCATGTCCAAAGGTCAGTTGTCAATCTCCTTTCCAGTCCAGCTGGTGAATCTGGGAATCTTGAAGCAATGTTACAACTGCCTCATGTACACAGACAACCCTCTCCTCCTCCCAACAAATTCCAACACATGTGAGAGATGCAACCATATAGCCGAACTGGAGGCTAAGCTCTCTCAACTCAGTACTGGCATAACCAGTCAGGAGGAGAAGGAAACCACACTCACTACAATTCCAGTCTCACATAGACCTACCACGACAGCAAACCAAACACATAATCACACAAAAACATACTCGAGGCTCTAAATAAAGATCTGCGAGAAGCAGCAGAGACCTCCAAAGCAGACACCCAAGCAGCCGCTACCCCAAAACAAAACACGTGCAACACATATCTCACAAAGCCAGTGTGCCAAACAGTCACAGCCCTTAAGACTAAACAACACACCTGATACACTTGTAATAGGTGACTCTATCGTCAGGCACACTGACGTCCCGCTCACCAGGCTGAACAAGGAGAGGGTCACGGTGAGCAGCCTGTCGGGCGCTAGGATCCGCCACATAACACAAGCACTCAGGTCACTCCAAGGCAAGTACAAATATGACTCGGTCATTGTCCATGCTGGTGTGAATGACCTGAGATGTACCTCCCTGGACTACATGAAAAGAGACATAAAGGAGCTCTCTGAGCATGTAGCCCAGGCCGGTATGACCCTGACCTTGAGTAGCATCTTACCCTCACCAAGAATGATGCCACAATATGAAGACAAGATGATCAATTTCAACAATTGGCTTAAGTACTGGTGTCATTCAAAGGGGATCCAATGCCTGTCAGCTTGGGATGATATGCTCGACAAGCCACG
This sequence comes from Protopterus annectens, assembly GCF_019279795.1. NCBI lineage: Eukaryota > Metazoa > Chordata > Ceratodontiformes > Protopteridae > Protopterus > Protopterus annectens. Next base: position 634,441,939 of record NC_056731.1, read on the forward strand.
ATGCTTCGCTAGGGACGGCTTGCACCTGTCACCCCTGGGCTTTCGGATATTGGCAAAGGCTCTTGCTACCCCATAGTGCCTTTTTAGGCAAGGCTCAAAGACAAACCCACCTCCATAGGTATCACAAGGGATAAGAAACTAAGAGTAATGCTACTCAACGCCAGAAGTCTAAACCTCAAGATGCACGCACTCAAAACTCTCCTTAGCATGGAGAACATCGATATCTGTGCAGTAACAGAAACCTGGTTCAGGGCTCCCGAGAGCACCCCAGCACTACCAGGTTATAGCTCATACCATGCTTTTCGGCCCCAAAACTTGGACCGAACCACAAAATGAGGGGGAGTATCAATATTCATCAAAGATACCCACACCTCCAGGTTGGTGGCAAAGCACGAAGCATCAGAGACTATCCATGTGCAATTAACAGTGGGTAAAACTGCCTTCCAGTTTATAGCCTGCTACAGACCACCCTCCCAAACACAGGAAACCCACTCGGCCTTCCTGAGAACACTGGAAAATATGAAGGTCTCTCCAAACACCATTATATTGGGCAACTTCAACTACCCAAACATAGACTGGGAGCATTACTCTAGCTCCAACACCCTAGCCCAAAGGTTCCTAGAATTTATAAACTCAAATGCTATGGAACAACTTGTTACTACTCCCACAAGAGGGAAAACATACTGGACCTGATCATCACCAACATGGGGACTCTATGCTCCAGACCAGAAGTGTATCCCTCACTGGTAAGATCAGACCATAAACTAATATCACTGGATATTCACATCCCGACCCCACCCCTGCCCAGAAAACCACAGTGAAAAACTTCTCTAAAGCAAATTTCACACTCCTCAAAACTGAGGTGGAATCCTTCAAAGCCCCGGCCTGTGGAAAATACGCCCAGACCGCAGAATCCTTTATAAACGCATTCTATGAACACCTTCAGGAATGCATGGATCATCGATCCCAAATAAAACCAAGACCCAATCCTCCAAAGGTAGGCGTCCTGTCTGGTGGACCCCAGACATAAACAAACTATACAATAGAAGGAGGAAGCTACTAAATGATAGAGCAAAATCCCAAAAAGGGAAGGCATCACTGATCAGTATTAGCAAAAAACTACGGGTGCACATGAAATTGTCTAAGGCCAGCTTCGAGAGAAAAATTGCACAGGACACTAAGGATAATCACAAGGCTTTCTTTAGTTATGTTAGTAACCTGGGTGGTAATTCCCAGATATGCTCAGAATTAGTCCAAAATGACAAAAAATGCACCAAACCCACAGACATTGCCAACATCCTAGCTGACAGGTTCAGCGCAAACTTCTCCCCTCCCACCAAAGGGCAAATATCTATCCCAGCAGAGTGCTGCCCCCCTGACATCTCAGATGCTCAGGTAAGAGCTGCCCTCTCCAAAGCAAAAAACACAGCATCAATGGGACCAGATGGTGTCCCAGGCTCCATCCTACATGAACTCCAAGAAGAGCTAAACCCAAACATAAAACTACTGTTCAGTCTCAGCCTTACTACAGGATATGTGCCCAAAGAGTGGCGTACAGCAACAGTGGTCCCTCTCCATAAAGGTGGTGCCTCAACGGATCCTGGAAACTATCGCCCCATAAGCCTGACTAGCTTGGTCTGCAAAGCTATGGAAAGGATCATCATGGACCTCATAAATAAAGATATTGGGGACCTACAAACACTGGATCCTACCCTGTTTGGCTTTGTTAAGGGCAGATCCTGCCTCTTAAACCTGGTTGATTTCTTTGAAACAGTCACCAAGGCCATTGACGAGGGAAGGTGGTCCACACAGCCTACCTGGACCTGCAAAGCCTTCGATACAATACCCCACTCGGGCATTATAGATAAGCTCACCAGCTTAAATATAAACCCCTATGTCACTAGATGGATTGCAAACTGGCTCAAGGACAGAACCCACATGGTTAGAATTGCTGGAGCCATGTCAGACTCCAAACCAGTTACAAGTGGTGTCCCACAAGTCTCAGTCCTGGGACCTCTCTTGTTCGGTATATATTTCTCGGAGGTACAGGCCAACATGGAAGGACTGTGGCTGACCAAGTTCGCAGATGACTGCAAACTGGGCACCATAATCAACTCTCCAGCTGACACAAGCATCCTCCAAAAGGGCCTCATAGAAACAGACAACTGGTGCCAGAGCCATGGCCTCAAGCTAAATGCCAAAGGTGTATAGTCATCCCCTTTGGCAAAAACAAAGTGCAAATTACCACATAGGTGGTAATCCATTAAGTACAGAAGAAGTAATTAGGGACCTGGGGACCCAAGTTGATAGCAATCTCTCATTTGACAACCACATGGCCAAAGTGGTTAGAAAAACATTTTATATAGCCCACCTAATCATGAAGGGATTCACATCTAGATCAGGGGAGGTCATCGTGCCTCTTTACTCATCCCTCATCAGGCCCATAATTGAGTACAATGCCCCTTTTGGGATGTACCTTACCAGACACCTGCAGCAACTGGAAAGACCCCAAAAGTACCTCACCAACAGATGCCATATGCTGCCCGGTTAAAGAAACTCCAGCTCTACTCAGTGGCATACCGCCTGTTCAGAGGCGATCTGTGCCTGATGTATAAAGCCATGTCCAACCCGGAATTAATGGACATGCTGCACCTCAGAAAATCCAAATCCCATCGAGTTACACGCTCGAGAGACTTGAACCTCAGCACTGAAATAAATAGGACATGCTGGAGGGACAGATTCATAACCCAGAGGCTCCCTTCACTCTGGAATAAAATCCCAGTCCAGGTTAGGCAGAGTCCCTCATTGACTCTCTTCAAGAGGAATCTTGATGAGTGGATGGGAGATCGTAGTATCACTTCTGTGTCACTATTAGACAGAGGCACAGTATACTAACCTCGAAAAAGGGCATAGCAAAATAAATTTAAAATGGGTGGCGAAAGCCAAACACATTCTGGCTAGGCTTATAAATGCCCTAGGGCAGATAGCCTAGTATGAACCTATGAACCTAAAAGTGTAACAAAAAGAAAGAGCCTTTGAAATCCAGGAAGAAATAGTTTGCTTGGATACAGCTAATCCTGAAGACCTAGAATGAAAACAACTTGATCAGATTTTCTAATAGGGGTTCCAGCGTGTAGCTCGCAAGACGTATCCGTGCGAGCTACAATGGTGAAACCAAATGGCTGCAGCAGCAGTTCATCATAGAGTGGTACAGCTGAAAAGCACAGCCACTGCAGCTATACACTATAAAACAAAACGCTTTAATTCACAGTGATCCCTAAAGGCAGCTACCTGGCTGCATTCTAACAGAGATAGCCATGCTAGGTGTGTTATACATTCCTTATTTTCAAGCAAGGAATATATTTATTTTAAAAGGGGGATGGGATTTCCACACCATGAAGTACCCTAGCAAATATTGGGCAGAACCCAAGAATCCTGAGCAATATGAAGCCAAACAGGAAGAGAAAAAGAAACACAAAGATAAATGGTGGCTCAGAAGAGATGGATAGTCATACAGCACCTGGTTTATCAGGAAAGGAAGATTTCTGAATCCCTGAAGTCTGAGTGGCTTTAGCAGGAGAAGCCCATCTGCCACTCTTTTTACCTTTAGTAGGAGGGAGAGACTGCCTGAGACCAAAGGCCTGGCTTATTGGGGTAGTTTCTCTGAAATGTAGGTACAGCAGAAAAAAACAGATGTTTAAGTTCCTGTAAGGTCTTCCCCTTATCCTCAAGGGACTTGCACAAACCAGCAGCTGCTTTCCCAAACAAAAGATTATCCAGAGGAGCATCCATCAACTTAACTTTAATATCATTAGGTAAAGGCTGGAGCCTAAGCTAAGAATATCTCCTCATCACTGAACCAAAGGCAGCAGCCCTAGATGAGGCATCTGCGGCATCATAACTACACTTGATAGAATGAAGAACTACCTGAGAGGAAGTCCCCAACAAAGAAAGAGCAAAATTTTTACCCTCAGGGTCAGGGAGATCAGAAATAAACTGACTAGCCTGAGAAAGGGGAGCGAACACATACATGGACATATGGCCCTGATAATTAATAGCGTTAAAGGCCAGAGTAGTTGAAGTATAAACCTCGCCTAGCCTTTACATGGTTCTGCTGCCTTTACCAGAAGGCAGCAACCTGGGCAAAGGAAGCAATTGAGGTGGCTCAACAGAGGCTACAGACACTACAGAGGGGTCCAGCAGCAGGACATTTGTACAAAAAATTACAATCCTCAGGTAGTTTATTAAACCTATGAGGCTTACTGGGAGCAGGGGGCAAAAATTCAGAAACTTTAGCGGCACTGGAAAAAGCATCCAACAAAGCAGACAAAACAGGAGGAAGAGGAAAAGGTTTCGGAGATTCCAAATGTAGCAACTCATAATACCTCTTCTGGATGACAAAAACCTGAGCACAATCACATTTAAAAATTCCATCATCCTACAGACTATGTCCCCAAAGGAAATTTCTTCAAAAGGAGTACAAGAACTATTGGATTCTTCCTCATCTGAACCATAATCCAAAGGGGAAGGAATTTGGGTAGAATAAGTTAAGGATTCCTCATCAGAATCAGACTCCTCCTCAGAAGAATCCTGTTCCTGGGCCTTAAGGGGAGTGGATTGAGAACTTAGGGGGTGCAGGAACAGAAACTCCCAAGAAGGTTTTAATGCTGAGTAAAGGTGCCGGAATCCAGCAGTTCCAACACACAAGTAATTTAATGTCAAACAAAGCAAAAGGAACACACATCCACAAATAACAAACACTGATAAAAACATTTCCCCTTACGTTTTTGTCACATAGAACTTCATCAGATGGGCAAAAACATCATAGTTACCTAGTTAAATAACTTTTCCTGTTTGAATAGACCAATGAAATCGGTGATTCAATTAATTAGCAAGACACAGAGAGTGGATTCTGGGCGGCCGCAGTGGTGCAGCGGTTAGTGTTGCCACCTCACAGCAAGAGGTTCTCCGGTTCGATTCTCGTCTGGGGTGCCTTCTGTGTGGAGTCTGCATGTCCTCCCTGTGGTCGTGTGGGTTTCCTCCGGGTGCTCCGGTTTCCTCCCACATCCCAAAGACATGCTGTAGGTGGACTGGACACTCTAAATTGGCCCTAGGTTGTGAGTGCGTGCATGTGTGTGCCTTCTGTGGAAGATTGAGTGCCGGGCTGGCAACTCGACACTGTAAAACTCCACTGCCAATCATGAGCGGACAGGTGATCCGCTGTGGCGACCCCTAACTGGGAAAAGCTGAAAGAAGAAGAAGAAAGAGTGGATTCTAAACTGCATGTGGCAGTCTTACTAGTCTAGCACCATCTGGTGGACAAATAATAAAACACATGAAAATGTATATAAAATCAAGAATTCACTTAAAATAAACCAGGATAAAATAACATGAATCTACATAAAAAAATGTAATATTATCACCATTTTGCAGACCTGAGCTTGAGTACTGAGGTTTTAAAGACACCATATCATTAAGTCCTGAATTGTTGCAAGCATCCAGGACTAATTGCCTATATATTTCCCTGTATTCGACTCTGGTCTTCCATGGCCCACCCCTGGGGTCTATAGGGACCACCTCTATCACAAAAAAATGATACTCAGCTTTTATACATGCCTGAAGATGTTTGTACAGGGCGTTATTATCATTTTTCTTCCTTAAATCATAAAGGTGTTCATACATTCTTTGTTTTAACCTCCTTTCCGTCTTACCCACATAAAAGGAGTCACAAGCCTCACACAAAACAATATATACCACACCTGTGGTATTACAATTTGCATACCCTCTAGTAGTTATATACGTGTTTCTACATTTTAAATATAACATGTCCCCAGTCTGTATGTACTTACATTGGGTGCAATTTCCACATTTGTGTGTACCTTTTTTGTTACTAATGAAAGTTCCGAAATTGTTATAATGGGAACCTCCTTCCAAAATATTTTTAAAATTTCGTCTTTTTTTGTACACACATTTAAGTGGCTTGTCAAATATACAATTCAAATCTGATAAGGCTGCAAATTTTTTCCACTCCTTGTCCATAACTTGTTTGACCAAATTTGTTTCACCATCATATGGGACAGTCAAAGCAGATTGGTAAAACGCCCCTTCTATCCTCGTAATGAGCCTTGCATAATCAGAGGGGTAATTTTTACCCAAAATAGGGGCAAACCTAGACTCTCTACCATCCATGACTTCTGTTCATACATCATTCAAAGGTGTTGGAGGGTACCCCCTGGCTTTGAACATTTCTACTATACAATCACATCCTCTATTAAAATCCTGGTCAGCAGATGTCATTCTGCTAGGCCGGACCAGTTGACCTTTTATTACCCCTCCTTTTTGGTGTGGAGGGTGGGCACTCTCATAGTGAAGATAAGAATTCGAGAATGTCTGCTTTTTATGTATTTTAGATTTGAAACTATTGTCCACCCTTTGAATTTTAACATCAAGGTAATTAACTCACTATTGTTTAGCTAATATGTAAATTTTAGGAACTTAGTAGTCTTATAAATGCATTCAAGGAATTTGAAAAAATGATTATCAGTACCAGTCTTGATGTAGTGGATTTGTTCACGTATATTCCACATGATGTGGGGCTTGCTTGGTTTGAGGAATTCATGGCCGATTGTGAGGATATTCCCTTTGGTGTATTTCACACTTGTCTAATTTTAATGGACCTAGTCCTTAAGAATAATTTTATTTTCTTTCAGGGAGAATACTATAAACAATTGAAGGGAGTGGCAAGGGGCACACTGTGCCCCTACCTATGCCAATATTATTCTCCTATATTGGGAAAACAAATATGTGTTCACCTCTGAATTTAAGCACTATTGGAATCTGTATGGGCATTTTTTGGATGACATCTGTATTTTTTGGACTGGTACTGATAATCATTTTTTCAAATTCCTTGAATACATTTCTAAGACTACTAAGTTCCTAAAATTTACATATCAGCTTAACAATAGTGAGTTAAATTACCTTGACATTAACATTCAAAGGGTGGACAATTATTTCAAATCTAAAATACATAAAAAGCAGACATTCTCGAATTCTTATCTTCACTATGCGAGTGCCCACCCCCCACACCAAAAAAGAGGGGTAATAAAAGGTCAATTGGTCCGGGCTAGCAGAATGACATCTGATGACCAGGATTTTAAAAGAGAATGTGATTGTATAGTAGAAATGTTCAAAGCCAGGGGGTACCCTCCAACACTTTTGAAGGATGTATTAACAGAAGTCATGGATGGTAAAGAGTCTAGGTTTGCCCCTATTTTGGGTAAAAATTACCCCTCTGATTATGCAAGGCTAGTTATGAGGATAGAAGGGGCATCTTACCAATCTGCTTTGACTATCACATATAATGGTGAAACAAATTTGGTCAAACAAGTTATAGATAAGGAGTGGAAAAAAATTTGCAGCCTTATCAGATTTGAATTGTATATTTGACAAGCCACTTAAATGTGTGTACAAAAAAGGACGAAATATTAAAAATATTTTGGAAGGAGGTTCCCATTATAACAATTTCGGACCTTTCATTAGTAACAAAAAAGGTACACACAAATGTGGAAATTGCACCCAATGTAAGTACATATGGACTGGGGACATGTTATATTTAAAATGTAGAAACAAGTATATACCTACTAGAGGGTATGCAAATTGTAATACCACAGGTGTGGTATATATTGTTTTGTGTGGGGCTTGTGACTCCTATGTGGGTAAGACGGAAAGGAGGTTAAAACAAAGAATGTATGAACACCTTTATGATTTAAGGAAGAAAAATGATAACGCCCTGTACAAACATCTTCAGGCATGTATAAAAGCTGAGTATCAATTTTTTGTGATAGAGGTGGTCCCTATAGACCCCAGGGGTGGGCCATGGGAGACCAGACTCGAATACAGGGAACTATATAGGCAATTAGTCCTGGATGCTTGCAACAATTCAGGACTTAATGATATGGTGTCTTTAAAACCTGTACTCAAGCTCAGGTCTGCAAAACTGTGATATTTTTACATTTTTTATGTATATTCATGTTATTTTATCCTGGTTTATTTATTTAAGTGAATTCTTGATTTTATATACATTTTCATGTGTTTTACTATTTGTCCACCAGATGGTGCTAGACTAGTAAGACTGTCACATGCAGTTTAGAATCCACTCTTTCTGTATCTTGGTTGTTGCGTCTTTCGGCTTTTCCTGGTTAGGGGTCGCCACAGCGGAACTCCGGTCCGCTAATGATTGGCAGTTGATTTTTACGTGCCGAGTTGCCAGCCCTAATGCACAATCTTCAACGAAGGTACGCCCATTCAGCATGTCTCCACGCAGAAGACGCTCTAGCTGAGAGTCAAACCGGTCAGCGTCTTACTGTAAGGCGACAACGCTACCGCAGCACCACCACCGCGGATTCTTTCTGTATTTTGGTAATTAACTGAATCACTGATTTTATTGGTCTATTCAAACAGGAAAAGTTATTTAACTAGGTAACTATGATGTTTATACCCATCTGATGAAGTTCTATGAGACAAAAACGTAAGGGGAAGTGTTTTTTATCAGTGTTTATGTTATTTGTGGATGTGTGTTCCTTTTGCTGTGTTTGACATTAAATTACTTGTGTGTTGGAACTGCTGGTCTCAGGTGCCTAATTTTGGACTACTAGTTACGTTTTGGGCACTTTCACTACATCTTTGTTGTTTAAACTCTGAGTAAAGGCCTGTCACTCACTCTGTAGATCCCTGTGAGCTGGAGAAACATGCTTAGTTTTTTGTTTCTCTTTTAAAGGAACATCCGTTCTATAAAACTTAGAAGGCTCTGACCCCAGATGGCATTCAATAACCATAGTAGGACCTTCCTCCCTAACTTGAATCTGTGGAACACTCTTAGATGCCTCATAAATAATCAACCCCGGTTTCCGCCTGAATGTCCGAAACGGATGACTGCAAAGCCTCACCGGATGTACTGCAAGCCGGATCCACAAGGCCTCCAACCAGATCATGGCAGAGAAATCAAACAACAAAGCCGGGTGAGTCTTCACCAACCTCAGAAGAACACCTAGAAGAGGCTGGACAGTGGAAGATTACGGTCTTAATTTCTTCACCTTCTTCATCCCTAACAGCTGACCCTCTGGAAGGTAAGTTCCTTCCACTGTATCTTTAGCGAGAAGCTTAAGGTGCTGGTTCGAAAACCTATTACGAAGGGTTTTCGGTATGAACACCTGACAAATCAAACAGGACATATGCTTGTGAGAAGCTACTAGGCAGAAAAGACACTTAACATGGTGGTCTTTATGGGAAATCTGTCTCCCACATTGGCATTTACCCTTCCTGGATGGCATTAACCCCTAACAGCAAAAAAAAAAAAACCCAACAGGGTAATTATCTGCAACAGCTGTGACTTCAGAGTAAGAAGCAGGTGTTCACTAGAGAATGAAAATGCATTCAAACTGGCAGGAAAATGGATGTAGGTAAGCAGACCGATGATCAGAAGAAACGTCCGGACTGGTGGCAAAGAAATTCTGAGGATGGTATGCCTGAATGTTACCTTTATGCCTTATGCTATGAGAGGAGTGTAAGGGTGACATTTGGTGCACCTTAAATCAACAGTAGCCTTTGGTATACTGGCCGGACGTCAGGCTTCCACGGCAGGAAAGCCCATACATAAGGAATACTGCAGCAGTGAATGTAAGGATATTATTTGTTTCTTATTGTTCCCCTCCTGACATCTGTTTTTTGTTTCCTGTTTGGCCTGAAGTGGCAGGGGTTACTTGTTTTACTTTTTAAAAGGAAAAGGGAGTTTTGAGATTCGTAAAGGGGAGCTTGAAAAATCATAGACACTTCCTGAATTAACTTCAGTCTTCATCAAATTGTTTGTGGAGCACAGTAGCAGAAAGATAAAACAAAATCTCCTTTTTAAAGGAGAATTCAAAATGCATGACTTTACTTCATCAACAAACTTTTGTTTATGCACCCAACCACACCTCATCAAAGCAGCAGTAGGAGCAGTGGCCCTAGGCAATGTATCTGTAAAATAATACACACACTATTCAAAGCATGTTTAGATACTTGGGGAAAGATTAAAAACAATGCAACTTAGAAAGGAGTTACCTCCTGAAGGAAGTGTGGCAGAGTATTCCCTTAAACTTTCTGAAAAACACAGAATAAACTTCCACAAATATTCTTGGTAGTTACAAATTCTGCAAAGTCAAAGTGAAAGAAGAGAAAATTATTTTACCAAATATGTCTAATATCCTACCTTCTTTATTCATGGGTGAAAGGTGTGTATTTAACAACAGTCTATTTCCAGCTGGAGAACAGATGAAACTAGCCCACTGGATCAGCAAAAAAAATAAATAAATAGTTTGAGGTACTTTATACAGTTTGTCTGCCTTTTTGCGGATTGATGGTTGAGAATCAGAATTACTACAGACCACATTAAACACACGTTCTAAGGATCGCAAAATGGGAGGAATGAGAGTAGAATGCTTTATATCTACTTGTAACATATAATATCTCCCCAGTTCCAGGTGCAGCATCCACTTAGTTATCACAAAAACACCCAATTCATCCTGGAAATAGCTTGTGAGAAGGAAAATTCTCCAAGGGAGGTAGAGAGGAACAAGTTTCCTCAGAATCATATATGGGCTTGGGAATCTGCTGGAGAAGAAGCTTTGTTTCTGTCAATGCCAGAATCCTGACATACTTTGCACAGGAATTTATTTACTAACCATACCCTCTAGTAGACCCGCGGTGGTGGTGCTGCGGTAGCATTGTCGCCTCACAGTAAGTCGCTGCCCGGTTCGATTCTCAGCTAGAGCGTCTTCTGCGTGGAGACATGCGTGAATGGGCGTACCTTCATTGAAGGTTGTGCATCAGGGCTGGTAACTCAGCACGTAAAAATCAACTACCAATCATTAGTAGACCGGAGTTCCGCTGTGGCGACCACTAACCGGGAAAAGCCGAAAGACACAACAACAACCCTCTAGTAAGGATTTCTGGGCATCGGGATTGATAGCCTGTAATAATTTCCTGGCTAAGGTAAGAAAATCATCTCTACAAACAGACACCATGTTGTGAGAAGAACTATGTCTAATCTTTTTTTATTTTTTTACTTTTTTTTTTTTTTGCAGGTAACACCCTGGAAGAAAACAGACTAGGTGATGGCACTTCAGCCCTGTTAAGAGGGCTCTATCCCTGGTTACCCAAAGAAGCATCTCCTAGAGCATCTCCTAGACCCAAAGAAGATGATTCTCCTATGCCCATATCAGAAACTGGAACAGCTGAAGAGGATGTGGCTGATCTCTGCTCAATGGTGGCTGAAAGGACTATACCAGAGGAAAGTACAGTCATGTACACTTACCATAAATGTAGATGCTCAAGTGTATTCATTGTTGCAGTCATTACATTTGGGTTATCTGCTTGCAGTAGCCCTCAGTCAGCCTGATTAACAAAGTCTTGGGTCCTGCGTCGGTTGCTGTCCCTTCTTCCATGACGTCAGGTCGTTAGGGGTATAAAACATGCAGCCGACGCCATTACATCAGTTTTTCTTGCCCCAGATGTCAGGTGCCCTCCTAATGGGAAGCAATTAAATCTAAAATACAAGGACATACCTCCAACAAAAAAGCAAATACACCAAAAAGCTTTTTGAGCATAGTAAATGAGAGTACAGGTATAGCCAAAAGAAGAAAGGGGGCTGGAGGGAGGGTAACCAGGACTTAACAGTGAATGCACTTGAACATCTACATTTATGGTAAGTGTACACAACTGTACTATGTTCTTCATGTTTCACTGTTGCAGTCATTACAATTGGGTAGATTCCCAAAGCTAAGGCTGGGAGGAGGAATTTAGATGGAATTAGGACCAGCTATAAGGCCTTGCAAGACTGCAGTGGCAAAACCAGCTCTGGATTTAGAGAAAATTGGCAAATGATAATGCTTGGTGAAAGTATGTACAGAATTCCATGTAGCAGCTTCTAGGATGTCCCTTGTAGGGACACCCCTGAGAAAGGCTGTAGAGGTAGATGCAGCCCTGGTTGAATGGGGTCTGATGTCCTGTGGGATAGATTTTCCATGGTGCTCATAGCAGAAGTGAATGCAGTGGCCTATCCATTTTGAAATGGTTTGCTTTGAAATAGCTTTCCCCTCTGTCCCTGCAGCAAATGCCACCAGCAGTTGTTCAGATTTCCTTTGAGGTTTAGTCCTGTCCAAGTAGAATCTAAGTTGTCTGTGCACATCTACGGAATGCAGTAACCGTTCTCCTTTGTTCTGTGGGTTAGGAAAGAAGGTGTGCAAATGAATGGACTGATTAAGATCCACACTGGATACCACCTTGGGCATGAAGTAGGGATTGGTTCTGAGGGACACCCTGTCTGCATGAAAGATGATGAAAGGCTCCACTGCCATAAGGGCCTGTAACTCAGATACCCTTCTTGCAGAAGTGATTGCTAAAAGGAAAGCTGTTCTCCAGGAAAGGAATTTTAAATCTGCAGTAGCAGCTGGCTCGAAAGGAGGAAGAGTGAGTTTCTCCTAGACAAAGTTAAGGTCCCAGGCTGGAGTTGGAGCTCTCCTCGGTGGCCTTAAATTTTTGGCCCCTCTGAGGAACTGCTTGAAAAGTGGGTGAGAGAAGAGGGGAGGCTCTGTGCTATAATGAGCTGAAATAGCTGAGGCATGAATTTTGATGGAGGAAAAGGACAAGCCTTTATGAAGCATCTCAATCAAATATTGTAGAATCTGAGGTAAATTGGGCACTGCTGCACTCATCTCTTGAGATTGGTTCCAGGTACAAAATCTTTTCCATTTTGCAGCATGAGATTTTCTAGTACTAAGCCTCCTAGCCTCTAAAATGATATCCATCACTGATTTACTGAGGGGTGGTAAAGGAGAGATTAGGTAATTAGCCAGGCTGCTAGGTTCAGGGTTGGCAGCTGAGGGTGCAGAATCTGATTCTCCTGCTGAGAAAACAGGGAAAGAGTCAAAGGCAAGTGCCACGGGGCCAAGCGTGACACTGCACAGGAGGAGGTACCAGTGTTGGCGTGGCCAGTCTGGTGAAATTAAAATCGTACTTGGATTGTCCTGTTTGATCTTTAGTAGTACCTTGGAGAGCAGAGGCAGAGTAGGAAAGGCATAAACTGATAGGTTTTTCCAGCTGAATGACAGACCATCCACTTTCCAAGCTAGTTTGTGGGAATCCTTGTGCAAACTTTTTCCAGCTGATGGTTCTGGGGGGAGGCAAACAGGTCTATATCTGGGCTGCCCCATTTGCTTGTCAACATGTTGAAAATCCTTGGTTCCAGTTTCCACTCGTGTGGATCCATGAGGTTTCTGCTTAGTCAATCTGCCAGTGTATTTAGTTTTCCTGGCAGGAATTGAGCTTGTAGAGCCACTTGGTAGCTCAAAGCTGTGTTCCACAATGCCATGGCTAGTCTGCAGAGGGGGTAAGAGTGTGTACCCCCCTGCTTGTTTATGTACCACATGACCATGGTGTTGTCCATCTTTACCATTAGTTGTCCTGGAAGAATGGGGTCCTTGAAGGTTGTCAGAGCATTCTGTACAGCTAACATTTCCTTTTGATTTATGTGTAGGTGCATTTGACTTGGGTTCCATTTGCCCTGAATGCGCTTCCCTGCCAGGTGAGCCCCCCATGCATAGTCTCATGCATCTGTTGTTAAGGTGTAAATGGCAGGGGGTAGTGTGAATGGTAGTCCCTTGTTTTGGTGGCAGGCCTCTGCCCACCTATGGAACTCTAGGTGTAGGCAAGGTATGATAGGAATCATAGCTTCTAGATCCTGTGAATGTTGACACCATAGGCTTTTGAGATACCACTGTAGTTTCCTCAAATGTAGCCTTGCATATGGAATTAGAAGAATGCAGGAGGCCATGAACCCCAAGGCTTGCAGTATTTGCCTTGCAGATAACTGGGTTTTTGTGGACACTTGTTTGAAGTAGGTTGTCAAATAAGTCCGTTTCTCTGGTGTGAGGAAAGCCATCTTGGAAGTTGTATTCAAGCTTGCTCCCAGGAATATAATTTGTTGACAGGGTACCAGGTGTGATTTCTTTTCGTTTATGGTGTACCCCAGACAAGTCAGTACCCTTTGAACAAAGGCCAGATGATTCAAAAGTATGTCCTGGCTTTCTGCCTGAATTAGACAATCATCCAGGTATGGATATATTTGAATATTTCTTTGCCTGCAGAATGCAATGACTGGAGCTAGACACTTTGTGAATACCCTGGGTGCAGTAGATAAGCCAAAGGGCAGTGCAGAGAACTGATAGTGCATATACCCTGCTTTGAAGCGTAGGTATCTTCTGCAAGAGTCTCTGATAAGGATGTGCAGGTATGCTTCTTTTAAGTCTACTGTTGCCAACCATGTATCTTTGCCTAGCATAGGAAGCAGCTTATGAAGAGTCAGCATCTTGAATTTTGGAATCACCAGAAAGGTATTTAGAGTAGAAAGGTCCAGGATAGGACGCCATGTATTGCCTTTTCTGGGTACCAGAAAAAATCTTGAATAGAAACCTTGTCCCTTTTCCTCTTCTGGTACCAAATGAATAGCCCCCATGCTTGAGAGAGAGTACTTGATTTTGGGTCTCTGCCTACTGACTTGGGGGTAGATCTGGCCACCCGCTTGGTGTTGGTAACGTGTGGAAGTGAAATCTGTATCCTTGGGACACTATATTTAAAACCCATTTGTCTTGGGTAATGAGCTCCCAGTTTTATGCCTGCAGACCAATCTTTCCGCCTAAAGGAGCATTCGTTTTAAAAGCAAGTCGTTGAGATAGTTTTCCATAGGGGGGAGTCTTACTATTCCCTGATTTGGGTGTGGAAACCCCCCACTGCTTAGTCTTGTGTGTCCCCTGGAACTGAAACCTGAGGTTTCTGCTGTGTCTGGGTTTGGCTTGAGAAGACCTTGAAGGGGCTGGAAAAGACCAATTCTTAGAGGGCCAGTGCCTGCTAAATCTAGGAGTCTGAACTTGCAAGAAATCTTTAACAGTTTGCATAGATTTAGCTTTATCTTCCATCTTTTTAAGACCTTCCTCAGCCTTGTTGTCAAACAGGCGGTCCTGATTTAAGGGAGCATCCAACAATTTAGCTTTAACATGATCAGGCAAAGATTGCTCCTTAAGCCAAGCATGCCTTCTGAGCACAGACCCAGTAACAGCAGCCCTGCAAGAAGCCTCTAATGAATCAAATCCACATTGCAAAGTATGTTTTCCAACCTGTTTAGCAGAATACATTAAATCCTTTCATTCTTTATTTTCCGCACAGTCAGGAATCAACATCATTTTCTGTTTAAGCAATCCAATAACATGTTGCTGATATTTTAACTATGAAACTGGCAGTTTAAAGCCCTAATGGCCAAGGTTGCAGAATTGTAAACCTTCTTACCCCATCTATCCAGCGCCCTGGAGTCTCTATCAGAAGGGGTAGGATTTTTAGCAGTAGAGGCCTTAATGCCCTTGGGTCCCTGTGAAATATTCTCTGGGTCTGCAACAGGGTTCTTAAAAAGGAACTTGTGTGAATCAGGAACCCTGTAATATCTGTCAGGTTTTCTGGCAGCAGGAGGCAAAGAATCAGGGGCCAAACTAGATTCTGAAAAAGCATCATCAACAATGTCTAGTACAGGAGGGAAAGCTAAAGGCCTGTGCTGAGGCAGGAGTAAGAAATCCCTAAGCCTCTTTTTTGAATCAGAAAAATCTTGGCTTTCCCAGTGGAAATGGTCCCTTAGAGTATGTAAGGTTTCACCAAAAGAAAAATCCTCTGGAGGGAAAGCAGAGGGAATAGAGTCTTCTGCATCAGAATCCTCATAAGTAGATAAGGGCAAATCCAGATCATCAGAAGAATAAGAAAAATCAGAATCCTGGTCAGAAGATTCATAAACAACTTCAGTCTTAGATCTCTTAGAAGGGGGAGGTTGGATTCCCCTGATTAGAGTAATAAGATCTTCAGCCATTATCATTTGTTTTTCTAGGCATAGAGGCCTGAGCATGCGGCCTGGGCGTTTTTTTTTAGGCATGGTTCGAGATTTAGACCTAAATGAAGAAGGAGGTGTCAGTTTAATATGCAAGTCCGTAGGCCTTGATACACCCTCAGAAGCCGGTGCCTGCACAGCCGCTCTGGACCCATCTAAGGTAGAGACATCCGCGGGTTCCATAGTTGAAACATCTCACGGCATACCGGACTCCGAATGGGTCTCAGTAGAGGCCTGTGAAACAGAAGTAGCAAGTATCAGGGGGCTGCGGAAACTGCCTCACTGAGTACTGGCGAACTGGCGACTAGCTTAGGAGAAACGTCATCGGCAGTTTTGGACCTTAGCGGCCTGTCTCTGTCTTTATCTTTGCGTTTTTTTGAAATCCCGGCAGTCGGATGGCTAACCGACAACATTTCTGGATAATTAAACAGAGTGCACTGATTAAATAAAGCACAAAACCGACAGCAAGGTACATCGTGGTCAGGGCCTAGGCAAGGAATACAGTACGAATGAAAATCTTTATGAGGTATTTGCTTTACACAAGTAATGCAATTATTAACTTTTACTGACATTGGTATGGAGCAAGAAAAAATGTCCCCAATGGGGTACTTAGCTTTAATTGACGACTTTGGTTCTGAAACTCGAAAACGAAAATTGCAGGAGTTGGCTGATCAGCACTTGCGAACTGCTTCTGCTTCGGGCACCGCACGGCAAGAAAGACTGATGTAATGGCATTGGTTGCATGTTTTACACCCCTGACGACCTGACGTCATGGAAGAAGGGACAACAACCGACGCAGGACCCAAGACTTTGTTAATCAGGCCGACTGAGGGCTAATGCAAGCAGATACCCAAATGTAATGACTGCAACAGTGAAACACGAAGAACATCCTGGAGAAGCAAGTCAGTGGTCTGGTGAACAACATTTGGCCACTACAGGTTCAAATCAGTAACAGATGAGGCACAATGGTGGCTGGGGCTCTTTACTGTGTTGTTTCCTCTTTTTAGGCATAGCAAGAGAAGAGCCAGCAGGACCAGAGTAAGTATCTATGATGCAGTCTAGAAAGAGGTCCAAATGCCAGTAAGCAGTGTGCCGAAATGAGTCAGTCATAAATTAAGTTACACATTTACACTTCCCCCACACAGTCCCCTTTCTGTAAAAGCATAAGCATAAAACAAAATTCCTGTCAGAAACAAAACACAGAAAAATTAACAAGTAGGTTGTAATGAAGTGTACACAAGCATTAAACACATTAAAAAAGTTTTCAGCACTATCAAAACATTTTTCGATCCATAAATTCACACACTGAGATTAAAGATTTACATAACCAGTTCATTTTTAGCACAAAACTAGCCCCCCCATATAGAAAATATGGGTCTATATTACAGTGTCAAACTCTCAGGAGTTGTAATCTTAGCCAAACGTAGTAGTCCCTGACAGGAAACTGCCAATATTGTGAAAATATAGAGATATTCTTATAGGGGAAATACAGGTTTTTGTCACCAAATAAAAAAAATAACATTATCTTCTTAAAAGGACAACCATTTCTATGTGGAAGGGTTCCCCTGTGGGGACTTATCTGCCAGAAATTAAGCTTGAGGCCGACTGCTGCTCCTGTGAAGCCCCAGAGCTGCTTTCTCTCAAGATGGCAATAAAGTACTGAAATTGTCTTCACTTTGATCATGAATACCCCTTTCAAGGGGCAAGATAATCAGCAGTCAGACTGAAGGTGTGAGATGGGGCCACGATTGGTGAATCTACCCCGCTGTTGTATCCTAGGCAGAATATAACCCATATAACCTAAAGGATACTGCAGCAGTGAGAATGATGAACATCCCAGGAGACCAATAACCGCTCCATAGATCTAGCTGCAAAGGAAATCTCAAAGATGGTAAGAACTGTCTGTAAGAGTCAGTAACCTCAGTGCCAGATAAAAAGTGTTTTTTGTTTTTTTTTAAACAAGAAACATCTTTGCTAAATTATCACACTGACACAGACAATCAGGTAAATGAAAACAAACCATATTAACATGATTTAAGGTGCCAACATTGTACATCACAAACCATATTGACATAATTGTAGTTGCAAACATACGTCACTTGCAATCTATTCAGTCATTGTCAGTCAAACAGTACATAGCTCATTTAAATCTTGCCTTCTTTTAAACCTCATTCCTCCTCTGCATGCATTATTCCTACAATTCCCATTTTTTCCTACGTAATTTCTTCTTATCCTTTTCTAAAGATTCCATTTCCAGTTGCTTTAGCTCAGTATATTCACTACTTCTAGTAAAGCTGGTTTAGACTTTGATTTACATTTTCTAGTAATTGACGTTTTGGCAGCCACCATAATTAGACTCAGCAAGGCCTTATATGTCTAGGCACATCCAATTCTGTATCATAGCTCAAAAAAAATCATTTCTTGAGTTACACCGAGATAAAAAGTGGTTTTGAGGTAAAAAAAAAAACACCCTGACAGTCACCAAAACCAACTCCTGCCCATAACACACATTTTATACAATAATATTTGAAAGCTCAAAACACAGACTAAAACAATATGCTTCCACAAGCATCCACAGTAATAAACCCCCCAATTCAAAATGGCAGTCCAAACAAAATATGTTTTTTAGCATAAATATAATATTAGTTTCATAAGAAAGAAAGATGATTTTTCCTTAGAAAAATAAAACAGTGGAAAGTTCTTTCCAAAAGGGGAATTATCTGCCCAAATTTAAAAGATTTATCTGACCGTCATTTCCACAAACCCATAGAAAGAACAGACTTCTGCAGCAAGAAAACTCTGAAGCTTTTGGCACTCTAATTGCTTTTTTTAAGGGACTCTGCTTGAGTTCCTTACAGTTAGAGCACATGGTAGGTGCCTTTTATCTTTGGCATATCGTTAGCAGGATATAACTTGAATAGTTAAGACTACTGCAGCAGTGATCCAATACTGAACATCAAATAATTACCACTCTTCTGCAGACTCCTAAGTAAAATCACTGACTCACCTGGGCAGGGTTCAACATTTGCCCAAAAAGAGACTAGCTGGACTTGGCAAACTGGGTTATTCAGACAGAATCCTGCTTGACAGTTTGGGTGCTTGAAAGGTTCCCTGAAGCTTTGGAAGCTGGCCAGCTGTTACATTTTTGGCAGGATATAAACCATAATAGCTAATGCTACTGCAGCAGAACATCTTCTATGGCTTTTGAAACAATGCAAGTCCCTTCACGTGTTTAATAGAAATCTTGACAAGTACAAGACTACCTGTACATTTCAACCGAATGAAGAAGCCATTAGACTTCTTGAAATCTATTCGGTCATAAGCTTGTTAGTGAAACGATGAACCTAAAGGAAAAAGTCAAGTGTTGAAGGGTTTCAAAGCTTTTACAAGGGCCACTGATCAACTGATGAAGCATGAGCAGCTAGGTGAGAAAAATGACTGCCGTCAAGCATGGAGACTTTGAACTGTTGAAAAATTGTGACTGCTTCCAATGAGATGAAGTCGCAACCATTCTCTTCAAAAGTAAGCTCTTAATGTGTTTTTTAAACAAGAAACATGTTTATTAAATTATCACTTATAACATAGACAATCATACTTTCATATAAATGAAAACAAACCATACTGAGTTGACACAATCCTAGCCGCAAGATACTGCTATAACCCCCAGCTGCAAACATTATACATCACTTATAATCTAGCCAGTCACTGTCAGTCAAACATTACATAACTCATTCATATCCTGCCCTCTTTTAAACCTCATTCCTCCTCTGTTTGCATTATTCCCACAATTCTCATTTTTTCCTATGTAATTTGCTCCTACTCTTTTCTAAAGATCCCAATTACAGATGTTTTATCTCTGTTATTATACTCGCTATTTCTAGTACAGTTGTTTTAGACTTTGATTTGCTTTTTCTAGTAATTGCTTTTTTGGCAGCCACCATAATTAGATTCAGCAATACCTTACTATGTCTAGGCAATTCCAATTCTGTAACATAGCTCAGAACAATCATTTTCCTAGTTACACCAATTTGCTCACACAATATCTCTGATACAGTGGTTTGCAGGTCATCTTTAACATCTGCTAACTTATTACACTCCCAGAAAATATATATTCCCAGTTACCTCTTTCTTCCCCATTCTCCAACATGTGCTATCTACCTCACGAAAAATTCTCTGGAGTCTACTTGGGCTATAAAAATATCTATGTAAACATTTCCAGGCAAAAATCCTAAATCTTCTAGATTTTGTTGCATATCTGGGAGACAAACATATACCCCCCCCCATTGTTTCTTTGTGAATTACTTATCCAGTCTTTCTTCACAATCCTTTCTAACCTCCACTGGTTGATTCTTATAGTTATCAAGCAATATTTTACATGCACTACTAATTATTCATTTTTTAACAGTAGCTTTTGCTCTAGATTCTACTAAAAACTCTACAAGTGCTGGCCTTTCGTTTAGGACCCCCCTATTTCTTTCTCTTTGCCTATACTCTTATATCAATACTTGAAGGGGAAGGAAATCTCTAACCTGCAGTAAATTAATTATTGGTATCGTCACATTCTATTACCTTTCCCTCTCCAGTTATTTGCTCCCAGTACTTTAGTTCCTTTGCCAGTTTTCCCCAATAAATTCCTTCCCCCTCTTGCCTATTGTCTGTATCCCCAAGACTCCCTGAGATGGAAGCTCCTTGGAACTTCCAAGTGACATAAGGGACTCAACATATTCCAAAAGACCACCACCATAAAAAAAAAAACTAAAAAACGATGCATAAAAACAACAGGATACACTGATACATAGTAGCTTAAGGGAAATATTAGAAAACATTTTGAATAAAAAAAAGGTAACAATATTTCTGTAAGGGAATTCATTAATACACTGCCCAGACATAAAACAATTCTATTAAAAATTTAGAAAATAAAAAGTTATGTACTCACCATAACATTCCATCTGTGTTGTCCATTTTCATTCTTCCTCAATTTATGGGTTCAGATCCAATCCCTCAGATCCGACTCGACTGTGCAAAAGTTCATGACAACTAGAAATCTCTCAAGCTATTCCTTACCCACAATGCACCAATCCCAAGTACCTCAAATCTTGTTTGCTAATATCGGCAGAAAGTATCGAATTACAGAGACAGGAGACTATATCTAGAACTATGTACCAAGGAAGTGGCATAATCAAAAACAATCGCTCTTCCAGGAGACTACAGGGCAGTGGAAGGGGAGTTGAGGAAGAATGAAAATGGACAACACAGATATGGTAAGTACATAACTTCTTTATCTGATGTTGTCAATTTTCATTCTGTCCTCAACTTATGGGACAGAGTCCCCAGCTACCTAAATCTCTGGGTGGACTCAAGGAAGGATATTCCTGAGCACCACTGGACCAAATGATGCTCTACCCCTGGAGACCATATCCAATTTGTAATGAGTAACAAATGTATGGGGAGTAGCCAAAGCTGCTGCTGCACAAATGTCGTCCATGGAAGCTCTAGATTGTAAGGCCGATGAAGTAGCCATGGCTCTAGTGGAATAAGCTCATAATGGTTTCGATAAAGTAATGCCCAATTTTTTGTATATATAAGAAATACAATTCATGAGCTAAAGTAATTCTGGCAAAAGTTTTTTTTAGTTTCATGTCAGAAAATGAGACAAATA
The DNA here is from genome assembly GCF_019279795.1 of Protopterus annectens. Taxonomy (NCBI): domain Eukaryota; kingdom Metazoa; phylum Chordata; order Ceratodontiformes; family Protopteridae; genus Protopterus; species Protopterus annectens. Next base: position 634,463,556 of record NC_056731.1, read on the forward strand.
GCTGGTCAGTTTTCCTGATATTTTCTTTTTTGTGTGGGTAAAAATGTAATTGCCCGTGGCATCCAATAAATGCAACATGTATTGACCTTTGTTAGAAAATCTGGGGAAGAATACAAGTAAATTGATAGATTGATTAATATTAGCCCCAGAAACCACTTTTGGGAGAAAGGAAGCATTGGTTCTTAAAGTGACCCTGCCTTTATGAAAGATCAAATAAGGCAGTTCCGAAGACAAGGCCGTAATCTAGGAAATTCTTCTGGCAGAAGTAATGGCTACTAGAAAAATTGTTTTCCAAGAGATGCTTGAGGTCACATTTAGCTGCAGGTTCAAAGGGGGGGTTAAGTCAGTTGCTGAAGAACCAGATTAAGGTCCCGTGGGAGAGTAGCATCTCTAATAGGAGGCCTCAGAAGAAGAGTCCCATGCAAAAAGGTTTTGCATAGTCTATGGGAGGCACCAGAAGCCATAAGCGCCTTCAAATCCTATGCTAGCTGGACCTTCACTGCAGAGGTGTTAGCTCCATATTTAAAAATTAAGGCTAAAAATTCAAGGACACTATGCAATGGAGCTGAAAAGGGATCAACGTTATTTTTGTGTGCCCAGTAAGTAAATCTTCTCCACTTACTGGAGTATAGAGTTTATGTGTAGATTGTTTATGTGAAGATAAAGGTATTTGACAGACTGGAGAGAACAGCATAGGTTGTATGGATATTAATGGAATTGGAAAAGTCAGGCAGTCAGCATGAGGCTAGACATGTCTGGATGAATCTTACCTGTCGGATGAGACAGGAGGTCTGGGTCAGATCCTGAATCCATGGTTGGTGGAGTAAGTGAGGCCAAAGGAAGGGGAACCAAATCTATTGAGGCCAAAAAGGATAACTTTGCTCTTCAACATGGCAAATTTCTACAGAAACTTGGAAATTAGCAGGATTGGTGGGTAGGCATAAAGAAGGCAGGGGAACCAACTGTGAAGTAGAATATCCCTCAGTGATTCCCCCTTTGGGGGATAAGGGCAAAATAGCTGCTGCACTTTTTCCTTAGGGAAGAAGTGAAAAGATCACAGCAATGCTGGCCCCACTGACAAAAAAAATCATATCCACCACATTTTTGTTGAGAGACCATTCGTGAGGTAGAAGAATGCACCTGCGCAGCTTGTCTGCTATCACACTGGACTTCCCCGAAATGCGCACTGCAATGAGAAAGTGATTGGATGAGACCTCCTATTGCCACATTCTGAGTGCTTCTCGACACAAGGGGTGAGATTTGGTCCCTCCTTCTTTGTTGATTTACAAAACTACTGACATGTTGTCTGTTTGAACTACAATCATCCCTGAGGGAGAGCTTCTTGAAAGGCATGCAATGCTAAAAGTGCTACTGTCATCTAAGACACTGATATGCAAATTGGCCTCTTTCGGGGATCAAGTGCCTTGGACGGTCTTCCCCAGGTAATGCCCCCCCCACCCTAGCTGGGAAGCATCCATAGTCACTATGGTCTTGGGCTGAGGGGGAATGAACGAATGGCATGTAGAACCTCTTCTGAATGAATTCACCACTTGAGCTCACTCTTGCAAATCTGAGCAACATATGTCAGGGTTGCATTGACCATTATGTGGCTAGCATCCATTGTAGAATCCTCATGTAAAACCTGGCTAACGGTACTAAGGTATTTCTGCTGCCACTGATCCTAGGGCCTAAAGAAACAAGCAGGCAGAAATTATGGTGCTGCACATTATTTTCATGACCTGTGTTCTTAAGGTATGAACACTTAGAGGAGACACTAAAGCTATCATTGACTGTGTTGAAAAATGCTTCTATAAATTCAACTTTTGAATTGGTTCCAAGTGAGACTTTTCTTAGTTTATGGTTATCCCCAGATAACAGCACGTCTGAAAAAAATGTTTTTTGCCAATTACTTTAAGCCTGGTCAAGGAGGTAATGAGTCAGTTGTCTAGATATGGAAACACTCAGAATCCTTGCAGTCTCAAGTGAGCTGCTACTACTGCCATACATCTGGTGAACACCCTGGGGCTGTGGTGAGACCAAAGGGCAGAACTATGAATTGGTAATAACTGGCTCCCAGCCAGAAGTGTAAGTACCTTCTGAACTGCTTGCTCATCTTTATGTGATAGTATGCATCCTGAAGGTCTAACGAGCACATTCAATCATCCTTTCCCAGAAATAGGAGAATGAACTCAACTGTGACCATCTGAAACTTGGTGCATTGAACTGGTTTGTTCAAGCTGCTGAGATCCAAGTTTGGTCTCCAGTCCCGTTTTCTTTGGCACTAAAAAGAATCACGAGTAAGTTCCAGATTCTATCTGGTCTGGCAGAACGTCTAGGCTGACTCTTTTTTTCTAGAAGCTTTTGTATCTGAAGTGCTGCTTGCTCCCTCTGATTGGGTGGAACATCTGGAAATTTTTTGAGATTGGAGGAGAAAGGGAAAAGGGTATTACATAACCTCTGGAAATGATCTTCTGCACCCATATATCTATTGTTATTTCTAGCTATGCTCCCTGATGCAGGGATAAATGACCCCCGATTGCCTCCAGAGGGGGACAATCGGGACTCCTTTCAGGAGCTCTGCAAGGGTCTGTCGAAAAAAGAATCTCTGGACCACTGGTTCTGAGAGCCATCTCTGCCACGAGGTTGGCATTTACTACTAGAGTTCCCCCCCTCTATCCCTGGGGGAACCTCCTCCAGCTGTGTCCTGGAAAGGACCCTAGGACTTTTTGAACCACATTCTTCCAGTGCCTCACTGATTACTGAAGAAGTATCTTTGAGGTGTGGAAAAATGTACAACCACAGCAGACAAGGTCTTTAAGTCTTTTTCACACCTGGATAAAGTGTCCTTAACTTTGGAGCCAAACACAGATATTCCATCAAAGGGAGCACTGATGAACAAAGACTTGAAGGGCTCCACAAAATCACATAAGTACATCGAGGCATGCCTCCTTATGGAAACGCTGGAACCAACTCCCCTTGAGGTTCCTTTGGCCGCATGTGAAATTAACCTCATGAAAGAATTGGAAACTGATTGCAGGGCAGCCCACTGAGAAGTAACAGATGCCTGTACCTCATCAAAACGAATCCTGAATGGGCAACAGAGAGTTCCTTGATTAGGTCTCTCTTTAACCTGTTGAAATGTGCCAAACAGTTCAGAGTCCTTAAGGCAAATGTCGCTAAAGCACAGACACGCTTCCCAAACATGTCCATTGCCAGATACTCCTTGTTCAGTGAATGGACACTGGAACTCTCTTCAGATGGTTCCTTTTTAGTAGCATCAACAGGCACCCCTTTTGTCCAAAACTGTCTGTCTTCTGTTGCTGTTAAAATTTATTCTGGTCTCCAGGGGATTGGCTCAGTGGTGTCCGGGGTGTTCCATGTCTGCAGAAAGATCAAATCCATGAGGTAATTGGTGGGCGGAGTCACCCAGGAGGTAGCTGGGCCAGTGCCAAATGCCTCCAGGGACACAGACTCCTCAGATGAAAAGTTGCTGGACTTTCAGCCACCTCTCTGCTTTAGGATTTAAGGACATCTCCAAACTGGACATCTTCAGAAGGTGACTGTGGGGACCCTTCACCTTCATCAAAGTCTGTACCTTCTGTGATGGACTCCTCGGATGAATCTAAGTGCTTCCTCTTGCATGATGTCTTCTTAGGAACCTCCTCAGTATCAGAAGAGGTGGGAATACCCTGCTGGGAAGCCTGGGGTTTCAGCATCAGCTGTCCCTATTAAGAGGATAGATGAGACTCCAAGCAAAGAGGGATGGCAAGCCTGTAGACTGAGGATCCAAGGGGAAGGGAACCATCTTTTTCATGGATGCAGACAAGGCTCTCTCCATAACCTCAAAGGTAGACCCCCCCCAGGCAGGAACAGACCGCCGGGTCAGTAAGGGCAAGCCTCTGGACCAAAGTTCCTCCCCGCTCCAAGAAGAACTCCTCTAAGGCTGAAGTCAGAGCCAAACTAACCCATGCCAAGGTCCAGAGGCAAAGAGATGGCTCCAAAAACGTCAGAGTCAACTGTGACACCATGGACCCGATAGGGTAGCTCCGGCTCTGAGAGCTCTCCAAATCCAATGGATCAGATGCAGATGGGCCCAGACAACCCAGATCCAGTATCTCCAAGACTGGGTATGAAGTCAGTGAAGGAACTTGCAAAGGGGATGGAGTGGCAGGTCGGATCTCTTGACCCAAATGGGTAGGAACCAATAGGATGCTTGACATGTTCTGTGCCAACAGAATCCTTCTCACTAACCTCTCCACATCTTCTTCCATAAGGCTCCTGGAAGAGCAGGTGGGCACAATGGAAGGAGACCTAGGTCTCTACAAAAAAGGAGAAGGAACCTTAGATGGAACAGGATCCACAAAGGGAGAGCATCTGCTCCTTGGAAGTAGCGTTGATGGAACAATGGAATCCAATGTTTTTGGTGTCTGATCTGGAGAAGTCAGATCCGATAAGTGCTTAGGCCTCAGAGTCGATTCCAATAGCCCTTTTGTCATTTGTTTTGGATCTGAGTGTTAAGTCGGATCAGACAATTTGGTAACTTTCTTTTTAGGATCCAATGAGTCAGATCCAAAAGAGGTAATTTCTTAGACTTTTTCAGACGATTTAGTAGAAGCTGTCGAAGTATTGAGAGATACAGTCTTCTTTGTTTTCTCAGGGGACGCTCCAGAATAGGCCTCAGAAAAAGAGGAAGGAAATACCCCTTTGAGAATCAATTTATTCTTTCACTCCACCAGAGCTCTAGGTTTGAAGAAGTGACAAATGGAGCAGTCCTTCTGGATGTGGTTGGCCCCTAAATAATAAACACATAGAGAATGTACATCCAAAAGCGGCATCTTGCGATCGCATTTTGTGTATTTTTTTTTTAAACCAGATGGTTTCTGTGCCATACTGACACAGAAAAAAATTATTTTGTAAGGAAAGGACTTTTAATAGATAGATCAAATACACAGTGTGTGTGTGTGTGTGTGTATATATATATATATATATATATATATATATATATATATATATATAATTTTTTTTAAAGGAAAAGAGGGTAAAAAGGGAAAAAAAAGACTACCAAAGATGGTATTTAGAAAGGAAGAAATATGATCTATAGTGTAAGGAAAAGGACAGAGTACTAACTATAGTACGGAAGAAGTACAACGAGGGAAAAATACAGATGGCTTTAGACAAAAGGGTAGGTTTAAATAGTAATTAGACTGACAAAAGGAGAAAACTGAGTTTTAAAGACATGAAAAATTTGATTTACCTTTAAATTTAAGAGTCGCTCGAAAGCACCGTAACACCACGTCTTTCACTGGAAGTGGCAAACAAGATCTGAGGTACTTGGGGTTGGTGCACTGTGGTAAGGGAGTAGCTCAAGGGTTTTCTGGTTGCCATGAGCTTTTGCAACGGCTGAGTTGGATCCGAGGGATCGGACCTAAACACATAAGTTGAGGACAGAATGAAAAATGAGAACATCAGATCAAGATGTTTGTTAAGCAGGATCAGCAAATTAGCCAAAAGTGGGAGAAAGAGGTGGCCTTTATTGTCCACGTTGCCCTTGTTTTCTGTCAAAATCTGTTTCCAAATTGCATAGACATCTGGAAATATGATTAGACATTGTTTATTTAGAGCTCTATATGAAAGATTTTAAAAAACTGAGTAACAAACCTCGCCCAAACATCCTTCTTTCTCCATGTATTTTCTAACTTGGTTCCAAATACGACTCTTAGGAAGCAGCCTTCCACCATTAATCATCTCAAACTTTTCATAGCTGCCATATTTCTCCAGTGTTCTTTCCATGATCCTGACAGCCTGTAAGATAACAATTAAACTTGAATTTACAAACCTCACTAATATGCATGGTTCAATAATAAGCACCAAGAAATAAAAATACTCAGAGTTTTGTTGTACTACTCATATTAACCATTTCATAGCAGTTAAACAGATAGGTTTTATCACAATACTACTGCAATACTCTAGCTGCAAGAAAACTAATAATTAATCAGTGCAGTACCCAGTGACACAAAGGTAAAAATATCAGTTCACATGAGCTATCATTAGCTTGAGTTGAAAAAATAGCCCAGAAAACCACACTGATGATCAAACACAGAAGATACAGTAAACTTACTACCTCTCACACTTATGTGTTACTTCATTTATATACCCTGCTTTGGGTATGTTGTTACTATTCTGTTAAGATATCAGGTCAAACCCATCAGTGCACAGGGATTCTACTGTCATCTCTAACCTCAACATCCAAGGAGGTTAAAAGATTAAACAGCAGCTCCAGATGAGCTGTGGACTACATTACGGTTCAAACTAGATAGCAGTGTTCAGGCAGCAGCATCTGCTGGTCATTAGCACTGCTGGTTTTCATATATTATTGCAACAACTCACATATGGTTCAGGAAATGGTCTTAAGATAGTCCCTTTAGAATAGCTTTTGACTGGTATGACTTCTCTGAGGAGATGCCTACGGCATTACCATGAATGAACAGCAGCATAGGCATCGCTATATGACCTTTGTCACTACCATCCTGAAGAACTTCATGCATGGGAAGCACAGGTTAGGAAACAATGACTCAAATGGTATTTGTGCTTTTTTCATAATAACCATTCTTTAGAATAATATGCTGTCATGGTCCAGTACAAACCGGGTAGACTGCTGTGTGGTGATTCGATGTCAGGTGGACACAGTGGTGGGATGCATTGTATTACGCTGCTATGTTTGGTGGAATTCTGCAGGGACCTGTTATGTGCTAAGATTAGACTGAACCATTTCAGGGTGCCAGCATGCGTTCTGATATGTTACTGACTGTATAAGAGTTATACATCTGCGTGAATTTATTTTCTTATGTGTGTAAGAAACACATCTGCCTGCTTCCTGTGAAGGAGGTTATGGGATACAGGTATGGAACTCCAAGTTATAATTTTTGTTCTGGCACTTTGCCCTCCACATGTCACAGTTTGCTGTTGTGATCCTTTTCCTTTCAGCATTAGGAGAACAGGAATAAACAATGTAGGTTACTGCATGATGCAGGAGAATAGGGGTAAAGCAGGGTTAGTTGTACTAACATATGCTGACCTGAAATATAAATATCTATTCCACCAACTGCACATATTCCTTTGCAGGAACCTTTCCATTGTGTCTCCTCCTTGCAGGTAAGAAAGTACACTTATGCAAGCTGCACTTACCCTCACAGTAAATGTTCAGATTTCTCACTGCTTCAATAGGCCTTAGGCTAATTGAGTTAATTACTAAAGCGTGTCCAACTTGGGAGGAAGAATAAGGATCAAGGAGCCCCTGTAGAATAGTCCTAGCAAAGCCAGTTCTTAACCATGAAAAGGAATCCAGTTTGCAATATTTAGCAGAAATATGAACAAAGGACCAAGTTGCTGCCACTGGAATGTTTCTAAAGTCTACCTCTTTCCAATATACAATCATAGATACCAAAGCTCTAGCAGAATGTGCCTTGAACTGATTTATCATGGTGAGTATAACCAAAAGGCAATATCTGAAAACACCCAGCTTGAAATAGTCTGTTTTGACATGGATTGTCCTTTCTTTGTCCCATCATAAGAAATAAACAGCTGATCAGCTTTTCTAAAGGACTTAGTTCTGTCAAGATTTTATCGGGCATGCTTATGAACATCCAGAGTATGTGGAATCATTTCTCCCTGGTTCAGATGATCTAGATAGAATACTGGGAGATTAATGGCTTGATTGAAAGTTAACTCTGAAACAAGCGTAGACATAAATGAGAGATTTGTTCTTAATGTGACCCTGTCTCTTGGAAGAGCAGATGGGGTGCACCCACCATAAGAGCTTGCATCTCAGAATAGAACAGGATAAGGCTGTGGGAGACTGCGCCTTAACTTTTCCTGGAATAGTTATACTATGGTGGGAATAGCAAATAAACAATAGCAGAGGACAGCCATCTTGATATAGTCTGTTTAGACATGGGTCAGCCTTTCTTAGTCCCAGCATAGGAAACAAACAGCTGTTCAGCCTTCCTAATGGACTTGGTTCTGTCAAAGTAGTATGTGAGCTGTCTGTGCACATCCAATCTATGTAGAATCCATTCTCCATTGTTAATTGGCTCTGAGAAGAAAACTGGAAGAATGATGGCTTGATCCAAACTAAAATCAGAAACAACTTTAGGCATTAATGAAGGATGTGTGTGTGCAATGCATCCCTTTCCCTGTGGAAAACTAGATAGTGTTCACTCACCATGAGAGCTTGCAATTCAGATATTCGCCTTCCAGATGTCAGAGCAACAAGTAAAATAGTTTTCAAAGTAATGAACCACAAGTCAGCCTGAAAGGCTGGTTGAAAAGAAGCTAAGGTCAGTTTTTCTATAGCAAAACTGAGATGCCAAGGAGGATGAACCTGCTTGCATGGAGGTCTCATGTGCAACAATCCTTTCAGAAGCTGTCTGACCACAAAAATAGACAAAAGAGGGGAATCCATGGGCAAACAAGCTGAGATGGCTGCAACATGCACCTTGATGGAAGGATTCGACAAGCCATCTTTAAGTAGCTCACATGAATATTTCAGAAACTACAGTTGTGTACACTTACCATAAATGTAGATGTTTGAGTGTATTCACTGTTGCAGTCATCACATTTGGATTATCTGCCTGCAGGTAGCCCTCAGCCGGCCTGAATACCAGAGTCTTGGGATTTCTGCGTAGGATGCTGTCACTTCTTCCATGACGTCAGGGGTATAAAACATGCAGCCGATGCCATTACATCAGTTTTTCTTGCCCCAGATGTTAGGTGCCCCCAAAATGGGAAGCAATTACATGGTATGGAACACCCCAGCAAAAAGCAAATACACATGATATAAGATATGCCAAACAAATAAGCTACGTAGAAGTAAAGAGAAGTCAGGGGGCTGGAGGGAGGGTAACCAGGACTGCAACAGTGAATACACTCGAACATCTACATTTATGGTAAGTGTACACAACTGTACTATGTTCTTCATGTTTCACTATTGCATTCATCACATTTGGGTTGATTCCCAAAGCTAAGGTAGGGAGGTGGTAGTTAAGAAGCATTAGGGATGGCAATCAGGCCCTGTAAGACTGCTGTGGCAAATCCAGCTCTGGATTTAGAAAAGATAGGTAAGTGGTAATGCTTGGTGAAAGTGTGTACAGAGCTCCAGGCTGCAGCTTCCAGGATGTCCCTAGTAGGGACTCCCTTGAGAAATGCTGTAGAGGTTGATGTAGCCCTAGTGGAATGTGTTCTGATCCCCTGTGGGGTAGGTTTCCCATGGAGTTTGTAGCAGAAATGGATGCAGTGTACTATCTATTTAGAAATGGTTTGCTTTGAAATGGCCTTGCCCTCTGCCCCTGCAACAAAGCTGACAAGCAGCTGGTCAGATTTTCTGAAAGGCTTAGTCCTGCCCAGATAGAACCTGACCTGCCTGTGCACGTCCAGGGAGTGCAGGATCCTTTCCCCTTTATTCTGAGGATTAGGGAAAAAAGTTGGAAAATTAATGAGTTGGTTTAAAGCCACACTAGATACCATCTTGGGCATAAATGATGGGTTGGTCCTGAGGGAAATCCTGTCTGCGTGGAAGATAATGAAGGGTTCCACAGCCATAAGGGCCTGCAATTCAGACACTCTTCTTGCTGAAGGGATGACTAGAAGTAAAGCCGTCTTCCATGAGAGGAATTTTAACTCTGCTGTGGCCGCAGGTTCAAAGGGCAGAAGCGTGAGCTTTTCCAATACAAAGTTAAGGTCACAGGCAGGAGTGGGAGCTGTCCTGGGGGGGGTCTTAAATTTTTGGCTCCCCTCAGGAACTGTTTGACCAGAGGATGAGAGAAAAGGGGTAGCTCAGTATTATAATGAGCTGAGATGGCAGAGGCATGAATCTTAATTGAAGAGAAAAACAGGCCTTTGTGGAGCATTTCTGTTAAGTAATCTAGTATATGAGGTAAGTTGGGCACACTTGTGTCCATTCCCTGAGACTGGCTCCAGAAGCAGTATCTTTTCTACTTTTCCAAATAGGATTTTCTAGTACTAGGCCTCCTTGCCTCACGAATGACACCCAGCACCTGTTTACTGAGAGTTGCTGGTAGAGAAGTCAGTGGATGAGCCAGGCTGCTAGGTTCAGGGTCTGTAGCTGAGGGTCCAGAATCTGGTCTGCCTGCTGGGACAGCAAAGAAGGAGTGTGAGGTAGGTGTCATGGTGGCAGCACTGTCAGACTGCGCAAAAAAGGGTACCAGTGCTGGCGTGGCCAGTCTGGTGCAATCAGGATTGTTCTTGGCTTGTCCTGTTTGATCTTTAGTAGAACCTTCGATAGGAGGGGCAGAGGGGGGAAAGGCATATACTGAGAGGTTTTCCCAGGTGAAGGACAGGGCATCCACTTTCCAAGTTTGGCTATGGGGAGATCTGGTGCAATATTTGCTCAATTGATAGTTCTGAGGGGAAGCAAAAAGGTCTACCTCTGGTGTCCACCAGCTGTTCCTCAAAAGCTTGAATATTATGGGTTCCAGTTTCCACTCATGTGGGTCCATGAGATTTCTGCTTGAGTCGTCTGCCAGTGAATTTAGTTTGCCTGGCAGGAACTGAGCTTACAGGTGCACTTGGCTGCTCAAGGCTGTGTTCCACAGAGCCATGGCTAATCTGCAGAGTGGGTAGGAATGGGTCCCCCCTGTTGTTTATGTACCACATAACTGTGGTGTTGTCTGTCTTTACCAATAGTTGTCCTGGAAGAATAAGGCCTTTGAAGGCTATCAGAGCATTCTGTACAGCTAACATTTCTTTTTGATTGATATGCAGGTGCATTTGCTTTGGGTTCCATTTGCCCTGAATGCACTGCCCTGCCATGTGAGCCCCCCCCCCCCCCCATGCATAGTCTGATGCATCTGCTGTTAGGGTTTGGGCGGCAGGGAGTAGAGTGAAAGAGAGTCCCTTGTTGTGGTTGCAGGCCTCTGTCCTTAGACAAGGAATGATAGGAATCACTGTTTCCAGGTCCTGAGAATGCTGACACCAGAGACTTTTTAGGTACCACTTGAAGTTTCCTCATATGCAGTCTTGCATATGAAATTAATAGAATGCAAGAGGCCATAAACCCCAGGGCTTGCAGTACTTTTCTAGCAGATAGCCGGGTTTTGGTGGCCAGTAGATCAAAGTAGTTTGTCAAATAAATTTGTTTCTCTGGAGTGAGGAATGCCATCTGGGAAGTTGGGTTCAAGCTTGCTCCCAGGAATACAATCTGTTGACTGGGTACCGGCTGTGATTTATTTTTGTTGATGGTGTACCCCAGTGAAGTTAGAAGTCTCTTTACAAATGCCAGGTGCTGTAGTAGCAAATCCTGACTGTCCGCCTGAATTAGGCAATCGTCCAAGTATGGGTAAATTTGAATTCTTCTCTGCCTGCAATATGCAATGGCTGGAGCTAGGCACTTTGTGAATACCCTGGAAGTAGTAGATAAGCCAAATGGAAGTGCAGAGAAATTATAGTGCATGGAACCTGCTCTGAAGCGCATGTATTTCCTGCAAGATTCCCTTATGGGGATGTGCAGATAAGCTTCTTTTAAGTCTAGGGTTGCTAGCCAGGAGTCCTTGGCTAGCATAGGAAGCAACTGTTGGAGAGTTAGCATTTTGAATTTTGGAACCACCAGCAAGGTGTTGAGACTAGACAGATCCAGAATAGGACGCCAATAATTTCCTTTTCTGGGAACCAGAAACAGTCTGGAATAAAAGCCTTGTTGAATAGCCTTGATACTGAGAAGAGAAAGTACTTGCTTTTGGGCCTCTGCCCACTGGTTTGAGGGGAGGTCTAGCCATCCGCTTAGGGTTGGGAGTGAGTGGAAGAGGAATCTGTATCCCTGGGAAACAATGTTTAAGACCCATCTGTCTTGGGTAATGCATTCCCAGTTTTTGGCATGCCGGGCAAGTTTCCCTCCTAAAGGTGCAAGAACTTGGGCAAGGCTTGGAAAAGTTAAGGATAAGTCATTGTGCCATTTTACCATAGGCTGGTGGCTTACTACTCCCTGTTTTGGATGTGGGAGCACTCCACTGCTTAGACCTGTCCATAACCGGAGACTGAATTCTTGGTGGTCTGCTGCCCCTGGGCTTGGACTGAGAAGGCCTGAAAGGGACTGGAAAGGACCAGTTTTTCGAAGGCCAATGCCTACTGAATCTAGGTGGCTGCACTTGTAAGAAATCTTTAACAGTTTGCATAGATTTAGCTTTTTCCTCCATCCTTTTGAGGACTTCTTCTGCTTTATTGCCAAACAGACGCTCTTGGTTTAATGGTGCATCTAGTAATTTTGCTTTGACATGATCTGGCAAGTTTTGTTCCTTAAGCCAAGCATGCCTGCTAAGAACAGACCCAGTGACAGCAGCCCTGCAAGATGCTTCTAAGGCATCAAACCCACATTGCAAAGTATGTTTACCAACTTGGTTAGCAGAATGCATATAACTCTTGCAAATCTTTGTGTTCTGCACAGTCAGGAATCAACATAATTTTCTGTATAATTAGTTCAATAATATGCTGCTGATACTTTAACATATGAAACTGGCAATTCAAAGCCCTAATTGCCAGAGTATCAGAGGTGTATACCTTCTTACCCCATCTGTCTAAAGCCCTAGAATCTCTGTCCGAAGTGGTAGGATTTTTGGCAGTTGTGGCCTTAATGCCTTTAGGTCCCTGTGAAATGGTCTCTGGATCTGCAGAAGTATTCTTAAAAAGGAATTTGTGGGAGTCAGGTACTCTGTAGTACCGGTCAGGTTTCCTGGGAGCTGGTGGCAAAGTATCAGGGGTAAGGCTGGATTCTAAGAAGACATCATCTAAAATTTCCAGAACAGGAGGGACAGCTAGAGGTCTGTGCTATGGCAAGTCTAAAAATTCCTAGTCTCTTTTTGGACTGAGAGTAGTCCTGGCTCTCCCAGTGGAAATGCTCCATGAGGGTATGCAGGGTTTCACCAAAAGAAAAATCTTCTGGAGGGGAAGCAGAGGGAATGGAGTCCTCTGCATCAGAATCCTCATAGGTAGATAAGGGTATGTCCTGGTAATCAGAGGGATCAGAGTACTCAGATTCCTGATCAGAAGGAAAATCAGTTCTAGATCTCTTTGAGGGGGAAGGCTGGCTTCCCCTAATTAAGATAATGAGGTCTTCAGCCATTCTAAGCATTGTTTTTGTGGCTTGTGGGCCTGAGAATGTGCTTTGGTAGTCGGTTTCCTAGGCGTAGTGCGAACTTTAGGCATGAGAAAAATTTGGTTTGAAATGAAGTAGTCAATTTAATATGAAGATCGGAAAGCCTGAATACACCCTCAGAAGGCGGCGCCTGCACAGCGGCTCCAGACCCATCCACAGGTTCCATAGTCTAAGAAGCATCTTGCGGTATACCGGACTCCGAATGGGTCTCTAAGTCCTGCAAATCTGTAGAAGTGGGTATCAGGGGCTGTGAAAGTGCCTCACTGAGTACCGGCGGACTGTCGATTAGCTTAACGGTAGCGTCGTCGGCAGTTTTGGACCTATGCGGTCTGTCTCTGTCTTTATCCCAAGACTCTGGTATTCAAGCTGGCTGAGGGCTACCTGCAGGCGGATAACCCAAATGTGATGACTGCAATGGTGAAACACAAAGAACATGTGCTGCTTCTCTTTCAGGACCCTTGTGATTGGCAAAACACCAACAAGAAAATTTCTTCCATTTGCCAATATAAGAAGTTTTAGTAGCTGGTTTTCTTGCCTGCTTTAGTGCCTACTGTACACTCTCATGAAAAGGTTGCCTAAAAAGCATTAAATCTGAATCATCCAGGCCATTGGTTGTACTTGTTTTATGTGAAGATGTATCAAACTCCCCACATGTTGTGCGAGTAGATCCAGTCTGTGAGAAACCTTGTGGCTATTGCCCTTGGCTTATTCCATAAGCAGGGAGAACCAATTCTACAGTGGCCAAAAGGCTGTCGCCACAATTTTTTGGAAATTCTTTCTGACTCTTTAGAAGCACCATGGAAATCAATAGAAAGAGTAGAAAAGCATACAAAAATATTCCTGACCGACAGAATGACAAAGCATCTGTTCTCCATGCTTGGCTGCAAGAATGTCTTGAACAGATTTTTTTCTAGTTGTCTGTTTTGTAAGAAGACAGTCAGATCTACTTGTGGTGTTCCCACATCTGGATCAAGTCCTGGAACACACCTGCACTGAGTTTCCACTCTTGAGGATTTGCCCAGGATCAGCAATGTCTGTCTGTCACAATGTCTGATGGAAGGTAGGAGGCCTAAAGAGTGAGAGAATGCCGAACAGCCAACTCTCAAGCCACCAGCACCAATTGCCAAAGAGGGTACGACCTTGTGCCCCTTGTTTTCTGAGATACCACATCACTGTGGCGGTGTGTGTAACCACTTATAAAGGGCCTGGAGTCCATAGATCGTATAGAGATTTCAAAGCATGAATCAATTTGACATTTATGTGCTCTGAACTGTCCAAAGAGTCCCACATTCCTTGCAATTTTACTTCCATGGAAACTGCATCCCAAGCATAATCTGAAGTGTCCATCTGGACAGATTGAACTGGGGCTGGAACAGAGAAAAGGAGTCCTGGATTGAGAGCCAAATGATCCCTCCAACACTGCAATTCCCAACTTACAAACCAGGCAAAGGAATCTGAATGTCCAAGAGGTGTAGATGTTGGGTCCAACAATTTTTTAGATACCACTGGATTTTTCTCATGTGTAATCAATGGCATAATTAGGATCATGGATACCATAAGGCTTAAAATTCTGAGAAATTCTCTTGCAGGAGCCTGAAGATATTGAAAAAAAAGAAACATCTACTGGCCTTTTATCTGAGTAAATCAGACCCCCTCCCCAAAAAAAACTACTTTGTAAGAGGGTGTGACACAAGACTTGTAGGTTTAAGTGAAATCCCAGATGTGGCAGGAGGTTGGACATCTTGTTAAAGACTCCAAACAACTGGGAGAACACTCTGCATAAATAAGCAAGTCATCTAAATAAGAAAAAATATGGATGCCTTACTTTGTGAGCACTCAACAGGAAGTACTAAGCGCAAAGGGTAATGCTGAGAACTGATAATGTAACCCACATACCGCAAACCTTAGACATTTCCTGAAACTGTAAGTAATGGGAATTTTGGTAAGCATCTTTGAGATCTAGTGTTACCATAACACAATGGTTTAGTAGTAGTGCAAGCATTGATTCTAGGGTCAACATCCTGAATTTTGGAACTTTCACATAAAAGATGAGAAAAGATCTAACACAGGTCCCCAATCATGTTCCTTCTTTGGTATCAAAATTATCCTGGAATAAAAACCTCTGCCCATGTGACTTGTATTTATTGGTGCTATGACCCTGCATCTGGCATATGTTGCAGCACTTGTGCAAACAGGTCTGACTAGTTGGGTGGATATGGGGAGTTTTTCCTGAAAGTAGGAGGAAAAGTCAACCCACTCCCAAGTAAATATTTCCTGAATCACATTCAATGCCCATCTGTCTGAAACTGTCTGACCCCAGAGTAAGGGGTTGAGGGCCAGTAACTGTGAGAGATACAGAGAAATTGGGACAGGAGATGTGGGTAAGGTGATAAGATTCCCATCAAAGTCATTCATTAGCTGGAGCTTGACTCTGTTAGGGAAAGTTACTTCTTTTACTTGGTTTGGAAGAGTTACCCTCTTGCCATTTACCTTTGAGGACCTGCGTGTTGTTCTGACCTCTAAAAGACTGAGAAATGGCCTTGTTAGGGTAGAAATTGGGTACCTGAAAAATCCTATAAACTCCATGCATCAGTTTACCTCCATCTTCTCACTGTTTAAGAATCTGCATAGCCATAACCAAAATACTAAATCCAGACTAAGTGGAGAATTGAGACTTTCAGACTTCAAATCATTAGAAAAATTCTGATTATGCAACCAAACAAATCTTCTCAGCACCATAGAAGACACCTAAGCTCTAGACATAGTGTCAGCACAACCATACAAACTTCTCAGAGCAGGTTTAGAAACTTGAGTCACTTTAGAAACAATCTGACTCAGATATGACCTGCCTTCTAGAGATAATGAAACAGCAAATTCTTCCAAACTATAAGCATGTCTTAGCACAGGAAAAAAACTTGTCTAGGATTAACTTTGTGTTCACTAGTAGACGTGTCAAAGTTTTGGGCAATGAATTCCTGAAGAGAATCACCAGTCTCTGTCAGAATTCTAATCATCTGAAAATACATGTTATCTGGCAATACCTGCACTATAAATGAAAAAGCAAACAGCCACCAGAATTGACTGACTGCAAAATACTCTTAGCCAAAAATATAACAGCTGACATCTATACAGAAACAACCTGATAATCTACCATGTAATTAAGTCTTTGCTTCTTTTTTCTAGGCATATCCCGAGTGGTCAGGAGATAGCCTACTATCCCTGGCAAGGGGTTGTTTCCCCCAGACAACTCCTGTACTTAAAGTATTTGACTCTCCCATACCTGTAACAGATGATGGAACAGCCCCTGAGGATGTGTCTAACTCCCAGTCCACAATGATCATTACACCAGAAGGAGTCAAGGCAATAGGTAATTGGTCTGTGGAACAGTCTCTGATCATGCCATAGTCACTAACTGCAGGCTGAGGCAATAATTTTACTTCTTTTTTTTTCTTCTTAGGCACAAGCAGAGTGGTAGAAGCAGGACAGTGAATATTATCTATGTTGTAGCCAGAAAAGAAACCAGACTGCCGGTAAAGTAAGCATTCACTAGTAAGCACAACAGAACACCCCCCAGACCAAAAAACAAAATGTCTCCACACAATAGTAAACACAAGCAGTGCAATGAAAATCATGCCACCAGGCCTTAAACTTAATAAATATTCTGTGGTATTTCTGATTAACTCAAAAATGAGAAAAAATATATAATTCTGTTAAAAGTAGTCACAGGTGTGAAACACACACATTCTACTTATAAAAGAACGGCCCAAATACTTAATATTTCCATAAATTCAGTTTTCCACACAAAATTTGTAAAATAAGCCAAGTAAATGATGCAGAAGCACATACAAAATGCTCCTGACAAAAGCTGGTATACTTAAGGCGGTTGTTGTTGTTGTTGTTGTGTCTTTTGGCTTATTAGGGGTCGCCACAGCGGAACTCCGGTCCGCTAATGTTTGGTAGTGGATTTTTAGTGCCGAGTTAACAGCCCTGACGCACAACCTTCAACCAAGGCATGCCCATTCATGCATGCCTCCACACAGAAGACGTTCTACTGAGAATCAAACGCAACAATGTCTTGCTGTGAGGCGACAACGCTACCGCAGCACCACTACCACGGGTACACTGCAAATAGCTTTTTCTTTAGGTTAAGGCAGATCAAAAAATACCACTGGTTATACTAATACGAAGAATTTGAGATATATTCCCTTATAAAGGGTGAAAGTCCAGATTAATGCCTTTTTGTAAGCAAGTAGGCTTTAAAAATAAGACAAAATGAGGAAAATCATGAAAATGCCAAGTTTCTTACATCTACACAGATTATTAGCTTATTTTGTCCCATTAGAAAATGTTCAGTGGAAGTCAAGAAATTTGCGGCTGAAGGCAACTGTACGTTCTTTTCTGACAGAAATTTATGATGATTCATTGCGGAGTACTTTTCTGTGGAGATGAGCCATTTGAAGGCGCAAACAATTAATCCTGAGAGTTTTGAGCATTCTTTGTTGTGGGAAAATGCAACATTTAAAGGTACAATAGCAAACAGTTCAGTGAAAAATAAGGTTTGAGATGAAGTGAAGAGCGTAAGACAGCAGCCTCCCTAGTAGCATTAACACTTTAATGCATGTAATAGAACAATGTACAATCTAGTTGTGTTTAAAGAATGCCAGTGTACTTTTTCTTAAGGCTAAAAGTTAGTTTTCTGAAAGCATACAAGCTGTTTTCACATCTGGGAAGGGAATGGAGATAAGAAAAGAACAGACAGCAATCAGTGAAAGTGGAAACACAGGCTGAAGCATGAGCTTTAGTATGGATAACCCTAATTTTAGGTTAGATAATGTCTGTGGGTGCATCTTTCGATTTGGGGAATTGTTCCTATCTGGAAGGTTAAACTTCATTTTTGAAGATGTACATAGTTTTGTGTTTTTGTTCTAAGGTAATACATGAAGGGGATGTTTTGAAAAATGTGTTTAGTTCTTTGTTTGAGGATTTTCAATGAAACAAAAAGCCTTTAAAAAAACATGACATAGGTTCAAATGGAGTTGAGAAGAAACAACTGCATAAAAGAACAACCTGGCAGACATTAGTGAGTGCATGTGGACTCAAATGTTTGAAATACACATTCAAAAAACTGTCATGTACAACAGGTGAGGACAATAACTATTTATCATAATAACTAAGCTATCCACATTGACTTGGAATGTAAATGACCTTACAGCTATAGACAAAAAGGAAAGAATACTGAATTATATTAAGAAATACAGAGTGTTAGCAATGCTGCTGGAGGCACATTTGGAAAGAAATGAGCATGTGAATTTGACAAAGAAAGGATTTCAGGATGAATATTCAGGAGAGTATCAGGGACAAAGGAAAAGGGGCAATAATACTAATTGTTGCAGGGGCTCCACTAGTGACAGAAGAGGGAAAAAGACAATAATAGCAGATTTTTGGTAGGAACGGGCTACTGGCAAGGGAGGTGGAACACACTGACATGTATCTATCTTCCAACGTAAAACTGCTATTTTGGTGCTTAAGAAATTTTTGGGAGATATAATCAGCTTTCAGCATGGAATGTTAGTTATGGTTATAGCTAGTGAGTAGGATAAAATAAAAACAGAGTTTAAAAACAGGGTAAAAATAAAACAGAAAGTGATATGGTTAAAAAGTAATAGGAATTACTTAGAGGGACTGACAAAGGTTAAAGTATTGCAGAATAAAGGGGAAACTCACAGAAAAAGAACAGACACAAAAGCAGTCATAAAGAGAAAATAAGGGAGTATCTGGATAATATGCATGAGTTTAGAAAGAGTGTTGTTAAGCAATTATTGTTTGATAATAACTCCAGAGCACAAAAACTTTTAGTACAATGATACAGGCAGCAGAAAGTAGAAAGGGTTGTTGCAAAACTTAACAAGCATGTAACAAGAAAATAACCAGAGATCCTGTAGAGGTTTTAGAGATATTTTTGGAAATTTTATGAAAATTTGCATAAAACAGAGAAATGTGGTAATCAAGAAAGAGCACAAATGGAAATATTTATGGAAGACATAATTATGCCAAAGGTAGGGGAAGATGAGGCTCAACAATTAACAGTTAGGACAGGAGGGGATGCAGTAAAAATGGTGATGCATAATCAATTTTCAGGAAAATCTCCAAGAACAGATGTTATTCCTATGGAAGTTTGGAAGGTAGGAGGGAAGAAAGTTATAAAAATCTAGAAGATTTTGTTTAATAGTATTTTAAAAGAAAAAGGAAACACCAAAATCTTGGAAGAAAGCTGCAGTGGCGATGTTATCTAAGGACAGTAAAAACCCATCAAACCCAGCTTCATACAGACCCATTTCAATTTTAAACCATGGCTATAAAGTTTCTGTGTCTACAATAAAAAGAATGCAAAGATGTTGCCAAAATTAAAATATATGGATCAGTGTGATTTTGTGAGGGGGGGGGGGGCAAACATTTGATTACATTAACAGAACAATGATGATCCAAGGGGAAGCACAATGTAAGAAAATATAGCTGTTGTCAGTGGATCTTGATGCAGAGAAAGCATTCAACAAAGTAAACTGGGATTTTATGAGTAGAGCAATGGAGGCATTGGTTAATTAGAAGCATATATGAAGGATCAGAGGGGTCTATGGTTAATTATCCAAGAAAACATCAGAACAGCATTTAATAAAGAGTTATGTACTTACCATAACTTGGAATCTGTGCTATCCGGTGCCATTATTCACCAGGGATGGGTCTTGGATCAGATCTTGGACCCGAGCAGACAGCTGAAGGACAGATCCAGAGCTCAAGCTGCTCCCCTTCCCATAATCTCTTGCTGACCCATAACCCTCAGATCAAGTTTTCTGGATAGAGAAAAAGCAGTGTAGACTGCCTATAAAACGTAAAACTCCTCAAAGCATGACATCCTTCTGTATCTACCAAATCTCCAGAAAGAAGGGGGAACAAGGGTGGGAACATAATGAATAATGACACTGGACAGCACAGATTCCAAGTTATGGTAAGTACATAACTCTTTATCTGATGCTATCCTTGTCATTATTCATCACAGATGGGTCAGAGTCCTCAGCTACTATGAACCTTGAGAGACCTCATGGAAGGATATGCCAGAGCACAGAGAAACCAAAGGAAGCCCTTTTCCTAGACACCAAATCCAACTTATGTGCAACAAAGATGTAAGGATTAGACTAAGTAGCAGCAATGCAAATCTCATCCAAAGAAAGTTTAGCTAAGAAGGCAGATGATGTGGCTACTGACCTAGCAGAGTGAGCTTTAACTGGTCTGGAAAGTTCCATGTGCCTGTTATCGTAAATGCACGAAATACAGCTGGCGAGCCAAATGGGAAATTGATACCTTGGTAACTGCCAGACCTTTTCTGACCTGAGAGAAAGCTACAAAGAGCTGATCCAACTTCAAAATTCTTCAGTCCTCTTAAGATAAAAACGTAGCTGGCTATGGAAGTCCAATCAATGCAACGTATATTCCCCTTTATTACAGTAATTGGGGAAGAACACAGGAAGCAGAACAAATTGGTTAAGATTGGTCTCCGAAGCTATCTTAGGGACAAATGAAGGATTAGTCCCGAGAGACACCCTATCCTTGTAGAAGACCATAAAAGGAGGATGAGTGCTAACAGCCTGCAACTCAGAAACTCTTCTGGCAGAAGTAATAGCCATCAAGAAGGCTGTCTTCCAGGACAGGAATTTAAGATCACAAGATGCTGCAGGCTCGAAGGGCTTTTGTGTCAACGACTGCAACACCAGAATTAGAACACATGGTGGGGAGGGATCTTTGAAAGGAGGTCTAAGGAGAAAGATCCCTTTGAGAAAGGCCTTGCACAGTCTGGAAGAAAAGGTAGTACTTTCATTTAAATGGAAATTAGAGATGGCTGCCAACTGGAGTTTAATCGTGAAGAAACTAGCCCCTTAGTGGAAAAGAGAGGCCAAGAACAAAACGTCAGGAATAGGGGCTGAAAAAGGGTCTCGACTGCATTGTCTGACCCAAATAGAAAATCTCTTCCAATTTACTAGAATACACCTTCTTGGTAGATGGTTTCTGAAAGGCTAAGAAAATACTCTTAACCGGAGAGGGAAGCCTGGACTAGGAAAGGATCATTGGAACTGGAGGAACGATGTGGTTAGATGAAGAAACTGGAGATTGAGAAGAGGAAGCACCCAAGGGTGGGAAATGAGATCCGGGATGGGATCCAAAATCCAGGGAGGATATTTCAGATGAGACCAAAGCAGTTAGTGCCACACCTGATGAGGCCAAAAGGGGGGCAATGATAATGACAGGAGTCTTCAAGCAATGGGCTTTCTACAAGACTCTGGGAATGAGGGGAGTTGGGGGGTAAGCGTATAGAAGTCCCAACAGCCAATCGTGAACCAGAGTGTCCCTGGGTGGCTCCCCCGTTGGGAGTGGATCAGGGCAAAGTAATTGCTGCACTTGTGGTTGATCTGGGAGGCAAAAACAATGCAGAAAGGAAGACTCAATGGTCGAATATCCAACATGCCACTGACAGATTCTGGGACCACTCGTGAGGACTCAGAATAGATCTGCTGAGTTTGTCGGCTAACACGTTGGAACTGCTGGGAATGTGCATTGCAAGAAGAAAGCACCTGGAAAGCATCGCCCATTCCCACAATCTCATGGCCTCTCTGCACAAGGGATAAGACTGTGTTTCCCCCTGCTTACTGATGTACCAGACCACTGCCATGTTGTCCATTTGAATTACTACAGTCCCGAGAGGGAGGCACTTCTGAAAAGATTGCAACATTAGAAGGACTGCTCTCATCTCCAGGATGTTTATGTGCAATTTGGTCTCTATTGGGGACCACGTGCCTTGAACAGTCCTTCCCAAAAATGCCCCCCCACCCAACCAGGAGGTGTCCGTGGTCACCGTTGCCTTGGGTTGGGGAAGACAGAAGGGTCTGCCTAGAATGAGATCCATGCAAGGTGACTTCTGCACACCTGAGATCCTGATGGTCATTGACATGGAGTGAAACTTGAGCCGACCACTGAACCACCAAAGTCCACTGCAAAACCTGCATGTGATATCTGGCAAGAGGCACCTACTGGATAGCCACCGCCATCGAGCCTAGCACCTGGAAGATTAAGTGGGCTATGGGAAGATCTAGAGTCAGCAACTGACGGACCTGGTCCTGAATGATTAGACAGTGTCTAGAACAACTCCAATAAACTCTAGGCTCTGACATGGGGAAAGACTGGATTTGGGCAGGCTGACCATGATGCCTAGATCCTGAAAGAGGCTGAGAGTATAGTCAGTGGCTATACAAAGTTGATGGATCATGGGGGCCGTGAGGAGCCAATCCTCCAGGTATGGGAAGACCTGGAATCCTTGTAGCTGGAGATGAGCTGCCACCACTGCCATGCATTTGATAAACACCTGGGGGACTGCAGCGAGTCCACAGGGCAGAGTTCTTAACTGGTAGTGACTGGCCCCTAGCCAAAAGCACATGTATCTCCTGGAGCATCTGTTGATTTTGATATGATGGTGGATCTCAAAGATGCATACTAAGCACATCCAGTCATCCTTGCACAGAAGAGGCAGAATGGACTGAACAGTGACCATCCGGAACTTGGGCTTCTTGACCAACAGGTTCAGTTTGCTGAGATCAAAAATGGGATGCAGGTCCCCGGTCTTTTTGAGCACCAAAAAGAAGTGAGAGTAAGTTCCGGACCCTCGTTGTCCTGTTGGGACCACTTGGATGGCTCTTTTTTGAAGAGGGTCTTGGATCTCAAGATGGGCCAACTCCCTTTGGCAGGGTGGGACATCTGGGAGAGAATTTTGAATTGGAGGGGGATGAAAAAAGGGTATGAAGTAACCTCTGGAAATAATCTTTAACACCCACTAATCTGAGTTGATATTTGTCCAGGCTAGTGGGTGAAGGGAGAGTTGTCCCAGACTGTCTCCAGGGCAGGACAGCCAGGCAGTGCCTCAAGAGCTGAGTGGGCTTCTTCAAGAAGGGTTCCCAGGAGCCCTGGTTCTATGGACTCCCTCCACCTCTGGGGCAGTGCCTGCTGTTGAATCCCCTACCCTGTCTTGTAGAAGAGGATTCCTAAGGAGCATCCTGGAAGGAAGACTAAGTCCTGCAGAACCAAAGTTTCTTACTACCCTACTGATTCTTGGAAAAGTATCATTGGGGAGTAGAGAACTTGATCCCCACCACAGGCAAAGTCTTTCCCTCCTGCTCGCTGCGGGTCAATGTCTCTTTGATGAAGGAACCAAACAAGGATGACCCATTAAAAGGGGCATTAGTGAAAGATTCCTTAAAGGGTTCCACAAACCCGCAAATGTGAAGCCAGGCGTGCCGTCTAATAGCAATGCCTGTGCCAGCCGCTCGTGAGGTGGTCTCCACCGCACTGGAGATCAACCTCATCAAAGCATTAGCCAGGGAAGTTACCGAGTGGATAGCTTCAGAGAGACCAAGCTAAGACTCTTCAGAGGCAGCAATTCTGAAAGGGAAGTGGTGAGCTCCGACACCAAATCCCTTTAAAGCCAGGTGATGCCATGTAATTGGTTGCTAAAACAAAAAACTCTGAAAATGCAGACACGATAAACGTAGAATAACTTTTATTCAACTTAGAGAGCAGCTTTCGGGCAAACCCCTTCCTCAGTGTGTTCATACAATAGTAAAAATTCAAACCATATTTAAGCAATAAAATCATGTGACACAACCAATCAATTACCTAATAATTCAATTATGTATAAAAAAACTTAAATGGTCTCGTCCATAAAACAATACAATAAAATACAATAATATTTTTGTAAAATATATACAAAATATTAGGACATATGCAGACCATAAACAATAAAATTTCTAGCAACTATTTCAACAACATTTGTTTCTTTCTTAATATTGTTTTTCAGATTTACTGCTGTATTCAACCCTGGTGTATGGTCATCTTTCAAACGTAAAATCCATTCATACTCACATACTTCAAGTATATTATTTATATCTCCTCCCCTTATGTTTTTATTCTTTTGATTAATGACTTTAAACACAAACCTATAGTCAATCCCTTTCTCATTAATATGCTTTGCCAGAGCATTGCTAAGCACTTCCCTACGTACATCTGATTTATGCTCTGTAATTCTATCTTTGAGCTTTCTAGTGCTTTTGCCTACATAAAATGCTAAACATTTTGTGCATGAAGCCATGTATACTATATTAAGTGTGTTACATGTTGCAAAGACATTAAATGTAAATTCCCTCTTGGTTATTGGATGTACAAATATTTTATTCTTATATATGTCATCACAACATTTACAATTATAACAGGGGTGGTCCCTCTCTTATTTGTTCTACTTATTTTCTGTTGTCTGCTATAAGATATGTCTGTATAACAAAGATGTTGTTTCAAATTAGAGCATTTCTTATATGAAAATCTGGGTCCATCTCCCATTAGCCTACTTATCTCAGGCATAGTTTTTAATATATCCCAGTTCTTTGTGATGATATTTTTAATGCCATGAAACCTACGACTATAGGCTGTAACATACCTAACTTGATTATTTTTACTATTTCTACTCATAGTATCTGTGCCTCTTCCAAATGCTGAAAAATATGGTTTAGCATCCAGATCTCTACTTTCTAACACTACATTCTTAGTTTCTTCAAGTAGGTTAGCTTCATAGCCCCTTTCCTTAAACTCTACTGACATTTCATCTATTTTATTACTACACACATAATCATCAGTATTGTCTGCTTGCCCTAACAAACTGACTTTTTACTATGCTTTTAAATGTATGTGGGGCATGCATACTATTACGATGGACATACCTATTCATTTGTACTGGCTTTCTATATACTGAGGTAGTAATACTATTCTCAGTCTTACTTAGATTAATATCCAGATAATGTATCTCTTCCTTTGAATATTCGTCACAACACTAAGAAATCCATAGTTCTATTCAAATAATCAACTAACATTTGTAATTGTTCATATTCAGCCCCCCCCCCCTTATTAAAAACACATCGTCCACAAAACATTTATAAAATAAGATTTTGTTACTTAAAAAATGCTCATTGTTAAAAGTATATTCTTCTTCTTCCCATTTTGCAACAGCAATGTTGGCATATGTATTAGCGATGGAAGTTCCCATTCCTACACCGGTCTTTTGATAAAACAAATGTTCATTAAATAGAAATATATTATTACTAAGAACTATATTTAATAATTCACATATAGTTTCAATCTCTTGTCCGGTCATGTCAGTTTCTGCACATAATAATACACGTACAGCATTAATCTCAAATTCTACTGGAATTAAAGTGAAAAGTGATCTAATATCTAAAGTAACAAAAATGAAATCATATTCAGTACAATTCATGTCCCACTCAAATAATTTTTATAGGAAATTTTTAGTATCCCTGATATAACTTCTTAGACCCATTATTTACCTAATACTGTCTGTAAATAGATCAAAATAGGCTCGGTTACCCACCCACCACATGATCCAATTGGTCTCATAGGCGGGTGGTGGATGTCCTTATGTATTTTGGGTAAACCGTATATAGTGTGTATCTTTGGACATGATATTGTTAAATAATTAAACAGATCCAAGTCTATATCATGATTAATTTGCAGTTGATATATGTCCATGTTAACTCTAGTTATAAATCTTGATACTTCACTATAGCCTACTTCATTAAAAACAGTATTATCATAAAGAAGTTCAAACATGGCATCCTCATAATCCTTCCTATTCATTATTACCACTGTCCCTCCTTTGTCTGCTTTTTTTATTATAACATCAGTGTTATTCTCAAGTTCTTTCAAAGCATTGTACTCATTTAAGGAGAGATTGTAGTATTTTGGAACATTTGTATTGTAATATTCTCTTATTTCACGCTCGCATATCTCATAAAAGGCTGTAACAACCGGACAATTAACAGGAACAAACAAACTTGACTTCCTACATGCCATTTGCATATAGTCTGCAGAGTCTTTAAAAAACATTTTCAAACTCAAATTTCTTACAAACATTTCTAAGTCAGTCAATGCATTTACAATACTGTCACTACATGAAGGGATAAACTGAAGGCCTTTACTTAAGAGACTAATATCAGATTCAGTTAATTGCAGTGTAGATAAATTAACAACACAAAGTTCATTTACTTTACTTGATTCATTGTCCAACTTTGTGTTTGTGGTCCTTTGCTGCGTCATCTCTAGTTCGCATTCTCCTTGTTCTGTGTTCTGCCTCTCGACATCTCCCTGGGCCTCACTGCAACAGTTTCTGGTAGTTTCAAAGCTAAAGGGGTGGTGACATTCTGAAAACCCTTACTGGTTTGGACTGTACCATCATTACTTGTATTACAGGTGGAGTTTCCACAGCCATTAGCATCAGTGTTTGAATTGGCTGCTAATTTGATTTACCGAAAAGTTATCTAAACTGTCCAAGCTTCTTTCATTCACCTCTGATTTTTTATTGTTGTTAGCATTTGCATCACCATTAGCATTGCGACCCTCCCTTGGCCAAGAGAAGATGTGGCCATTCCTAAAGTCATTGAAGTGTCTTAGTAGCTTACGTTTTGTTTGCCATTATTAACTTATTCTCAAAATCAGTTATGCACTGTAGCATATTATTGTAAGCTACATGGCAGTCACGAAAAGCAGGCATTTCAGTTAGTGCATTTTCTGTTTTTATTATCTCATCTTGTAGGCTCTGTTCCATATTAAGAAAAAAATCGTTCATAAGCTTCATATAGTCAGCACTTAATTTGAGATTAAGCTCTTGCCATTTGGCTAAGAGCTCAGGATACAGGTTCTTATATGAAGGCATCTTAAGTATCCTTAATCCTCGTGGACAGATGCCATTCTCAATATAGGCTGAGAAACTAAATTGTTGCCACTGAGGTCTCTTAAAGGATACAGTTCTTTTCTCGAGTAAATTTAGTTGCTTATCGAAGTCAATATTAGATGTACATTGATTTCTAGTACCATTCAATGTTGCATTAGTCATCTCTGTTAATGATGGATCAGAATTAACCATTAGCAACATATTCACAAACCGACAAGTGCAGACAGTATTAAGTTCCATGTTGTGGTTCTTATGTAATTGGTTGCTCTCAGTCCAAATGTAGCTGAGGCAAACATGCACTTTCCAAAGCGGTCAATCGCTCGAGACTCCCTGTTCGGGGGATGGACCATGGAGCAATGTTCAGCGAGCTCCTTTTTATTAGCAGCAGCCACCAATGATGGCATCAACAGGGGGCGCCCTTACCCCAAAAGGTCTTATCCTTCGGGGAACTTAGAAATTTAATCGGCCTTTTTAGGGAGTAGTTCCACTGTCCCCAGCTCCTTCCACTCCCTGTCGGTGATGAGTTGTTTGAGCTCGTCGGCAAGGGGGGACACCCAGGTAGAAGATGGGCCCATCCCAAAGACTTTCAAGAAACACAGATTCCTCTGAAGACGGGGTGGGGGAAGACCAACTGCCTCTTTGCTTGAGAATTTCGAAGATGTCCCCAAAGGACCCTTCCTCAGATGGAAGTTGGGGGATCCATCTCCCTCCTCGAAATCCGTGTCCTCAGTGAGGGAGTCTCTAGGTGAGTCCAAGGGCCTCCACCTGCACGTCTTCTTCTGAGGAGGCTCCTCCACGGTGGGCTCTGGAAAGGATTCAGAAGAGACAGGGACCCCAAGGGAGGTAATGCCCATCTGAAGGCATTCACGGGAAGGCTGACCCTGGAAGGATGATGAGGGCTCACCGCTCACAGTCGAGAGGGTCCGGGGAGGACCTAGAGATGGAGAGGTAACTGCCCAGCCAGAGAAGGTTCTCTCTACCACCCAGAAGGCCAACAGGCTGGACGAAGCTCCCCTCTCCTCTCCCATGGCCGGAGCCACATGGGAAGAAAGCAGGGACCCCCAATGCAGTGCCAACGTCTCCAGACGATATCAGCCCCGAGCTGTCCAGTGCAGAGGCCCCTAAAGGAA
Source organism: Protopterus annectens (assembly GCF_019279795.1). Classification (NCBI taxonomy): domain Eukaryota; kingdom Metazoa; phylum Chordata; order Ceratodontiformes; family Protopteridae; genus Protopterus; species Protopterus annectens. Next base: position 634,491,679 of record NC_056731.1, read on the forward strand.
GGGAATGGACCGGAAACTCTTGGCCTGATCCCACCCCCCCCGAACTAGCACCAACCTCGTGGCACCGAGGTGCAGCCAGTTCTGATGGCAGTGGAACAGAGCCCACCATGGACCCTGACCGTGTGGGAAAGGAAGGTATACCTGACACTGTCAACCTCTCTCACAGGGAATGCTCTGATCCCGGTGATCCAAACCCGGATGGGTCAGAAGAGGAGAGTGAAGTCCCACAGATGGAGAGGATCCCCTTGGCAATGGAGCCGGGGATGGTAACAAGCCTAACTCAATTTAGGCCTTGAGGAAACAACTCATCATCCTGTCCATATCTGAGGGAAGCAAATTTCTAGAAGACATGTAAGATAGAGAAGAATGTCCTGATCTTGCCTGAGAACCTGTTAATAACCTGCAGTCTCAGGAGGGAGACCGACTCTTATGTCTCGGATCCAAGCTCCTAGACCTTGAGGGAGAACTGTCAATAATTATCAAATCCAATATAACCATTAGATCCAAAGACCTGGATGAATCCGATGGTTTAGGTGGTGCCTTAGACGGATCTGACAGACAAGTCAAATCCGAAGATGGTCTGCGCCGAGTCAGATCTGAGGGCCTCCAAGGGTCCAAGGTCTCAGCTCCAACAAAATGATCTGATGCTCTCGGAGCAGAAGAGCCCAGATTCGAAGCCAAGGAGGCTGGGATCGGATCTGGGGGATCTGCGATCTGAGAGCCTCTGCTTTTTTGAAGGAGAATCCCTGGTGGAGCTGGAAGAAGTCTTCCTTTTAGGATTGTAAGGGGGTCTTAAGAGGTGGCGACAGAGGCTAGAGGATCCCCTTTAGCAAGCCCCTTAAGCAAAAGCTTATTTCTGTGATCTGTGAGAGCCATAGGGTTGAATGCTGCACAAATGATGTATTCAACCTCCAGGTGACCATCTCCTAGGCAACAGACACACTCCTCGTGCGAGTCAGAATGGGGCATTTTCCAACCGCACGAGGAGCATTTTTTAAAGCCAGAAGGCTTCTCAGATATGGTCACAGTCGCACACGCACTCACACAAAACAACATTCGCACTCTCTACAGACAGGGAAAGACAGAGAAGGGCCAAGAAGGGACTACCTTACTAAAGAAAGTTAGTTAAGGGATCTAAAGTCAAAACCACTAACAGAAAACTACCAAAAGGACCCAGGAAGAAATTGGTGGGAACCCACAAGAAAAAAAAAACTTAGAAAGCTACCGGAAGGGGAGGAAATCTAATATAACTAAGCCAAAAGAAGGCAGGAGAAAACAGCACGCTAAAAGATATAAAAAGAGAAAGAAAAACTCCAAATAGAAGAAAGTTAAATTAACTTATCTGAACTGAGGAAGCTTGAGCTGCAAGATAAACATCCTTAGCGGCAAATGAGATCTGAGGGTTGTGAGTCAGCAAGGAATTATGGGAAGGGAAGGAGCTTGTGCTCTAGATCTGTCCTTCAGTTGCCGGCTTAGATAAGAGGTCAGATCCAAGACCCATCCGTGATGAATAATGACACGGATATCATCAGATCAAATGCTACTAATGAAAACTGATATTCACCATATGGGCTTTACAGCGTAGACAAAATCACTGAACAGTAATAGCTGGCCAACATTAGGATCATCTGAAGATGATGTCAACTAAAACTAAACAAAAGCAACATTCGGAAATATGACTTCTAAAGTGCACACTGTATAAAATAAAGTACAGAATGTCTTTTATATGTTAATAAATAACAATATTATCCCCTTATGAATGTGCGATCCCAGAGATGGTATATATAACAGGGGGGGGGCACAGACCCCCACAACAGGAAAATCCAGTAAACACCAGACACTGCTTATGTGGGGGCAGCGCACCCCCAATAATTATATATACCAACTCCCAGATTGCACATTTATAAGGCAATGATATTGTTATTTAACATATAAATGGTGTTCTGTACTTTATTTTATACAGTGTGCACTTTAGAAGTCATATTTCTGAATGTTACTATTGTTTAGTTTTAGTTGACAGCATCATCAGACGATCCCAATGTTGACCAACTATAACTGTTCCATGACTTGGTTTACGATGAAAAGCTTATACAAAGAAAAGGAGTTTTGAATATTAGTATATGATTAAAAGCCGTTCAATGGATGTTTTCTTTAACGATTAACCATAAACCCGCATCAGAGACAAGAATTTAAGTGGGAGGCTTCCTCTCTCACAAGCTGCATTAGAACACAGGAACCAGGGGTCTATATTATGTTGCCGAAAGCTGTTAACAGCAAATATGGCAACATCAACCCTTAACCACCGAAAACCCACTAATGCGAACGGCCAAGTCACCGATTTTTTTTCCCAGGGAAAAAATTTGGCAGATCATCCAAATATGACACACCACCTAAATCACTACAAAGTGGGGGGCTTCGTCCTCCACACCGCCCTAACTAAATATACCAACTCCGAGATCACACTATAGTGGGGTAGAGGCAATTTCACGGCGACGGCCAAGTGATTTTCTTCCCTGGGAAAAAAATCCCTGTCCTGGCCATTCGCATCAGTGAGTTTTTGGTGTTTAACGGTCGATGTTGCCGTATTCGCTGTAAACAGCTTTCAGCAACATAATATAGACCCGGAACCAGACAGGGGTTGCCTCTTTCCCTTTTGTTATTTGCTTTATATTTAGAGCCACTGGCAAAGAAAATACGGGACTCAGAAATGCAAGGCTCTAACTGGCATGGTAATCAAGAAAGGCTGGCTTTATTTGCAGATGACATTATTTTGTACCCGATTAATCCAGAAAAGGATATCTTAGTACTGATGAACATTTTCAGACAGTTTCAAGTCTTTCCGGGTTACAACATTAATAATGATTTTGTACCTGATAAATCCAGAAAAAGATATCTCAGTGTTGTGCAACACTATGAGACAGTTTTGAGTCTTTCCAGGATAGAAAATAAGGCTACAGCCATAAATTATGTGCCCACACACACATTGGTTCAGTAATATCCATATTTATGGAAACAATAAGATGAAGTTTTTAAGAGCATGGATTAAAAAGGCTTCTGTTACTGCAGCTAAGGATATGAGTGAAAAAACTAAAGGTAATACAAAACCCGAGAAACTGGAAGCGTTTTTTATGGATATGGACAGTAAGATACGAGCAATGATAATATTTTAGTACATTTAATTTTATATATTGGTCAGGAGTATTTTCATCAACCAGAGGAGATGTGGACAATAATAAATAAAGAGCTGAAGGAATTTATCTGATAGGAGAAGAGGGCTAGATTTAAGTGGGATAAACAAATCCTTCCAATAGAACAAGGAAGCTTAGGATTACCTGATTGGAAGGGATATTTTAGAGCTATACAGTTAAGGCTCATATACATAACATGAGCAGAAGGTTACAATTGCAAATGGAAAGGGATGATGATGAAGCAGGGAAGAAGTTTAAGAAAGAGAGTGGAATTCTGGATGCAGATCCTTAAGGAGAATAACAACAACTATACAAAATATTATATTCATACGCTAGCAGAAAGTATTCTAAGAACTCAGCCAACATGAAAGTGGGAAAGTAAATTTTGCCAGTAGGAAAGACTGCAATCAGGGTACAAAAAATAGGCAAGAAGTAGATGGAATTTACTGCAGACAGCTAGCAAAAGAACCAAGGTATTGGCAGCAAATAACTAGAAAGGGAAAGGTAACAGAGTGGGATGAGGACAAGAAGACATTTGGACTGCAGGCTAGAGACCGTCTTCCCTACTAGGAATTGATATCAGAGAATAGCCAAAGAGAAAGGGATAAGGGAATCTTAAGTGAAAGACCCGCTGTGGTATTTTTTCAGTCGAATCTAGAAGAGAAGCTACTGTTAAAAAAAGATATAATCAGAAGGACATATAAAGTATTGCCTGATAACTATAAGAATTAATCAGTGGAGGTTAGAAAAGATTGGGAAAACAGTCCGGAAAAGCAATTTACAAGAGAACAATGGGAGAACATATGTATGGCTCCCGAGTATGCAACATAGTCCAGAAGGTTTAGGATCCATGCTTGGAAGTGCTTGCATAGGTATTTTTATACCCCAAGCAGACTTCTCCTCAGTTAGATCGCAAATGTTGGAGGTGTGATGGAAGGTAACTGGGAACATGTGCTTTGGGAGTGTAATGAGTTGGCAGATTTTGAAAGTTCTCTGTACTCTGTCAGAAATATACTGGGTGAGCAAATGGCTGTAACTAAGGATATGCTTTCTTTGAGCTGAGACAAAGAAAGGCCTTTGTAAGTTCAATTATGTTAGTTGCCACAAAAGCAATTACTAGAAAATGGAAATCAAAGCCTAAAACAACTGTATTTGAAGTATTGTTTATTACGAGATAAAAGAACTGGAAGAGGGCCCTTTAGAAAAGGAAAGGAACAAATTAAACAGAGAAAAACAGAAATTGTGGGAAAGATACATGCAGAATAATGTTCAGGAGGAGCAGTGAGGTTTAAGGGAAGGCAGGAATTCAGCAATTTACGTAATGTTGGACTGAGGATAAATACAAAGAAAAGATATCTGATGTATAATGTATGCAAATGAAAAAAAAACATTAATGGGGTTTGTTTTCCTTTCTGTTGATGTATGTCTGAATATGCCTTAAGTGATAATTCAATAAAGGCATTTAAAAAAGGGTATACAACCACGGAATACAGTAAAAGAAATGTTTTCTGCCCCTTTAAAATACTTCCCAATCCTTCAATTTTCACAAAACACTAAAAGTTTACATAAACAGTACACTTTTACCATAAAAATAGCTAGAAGTCTAAATCTCAAAATGCACTCACTCGAGGCACTCCTTAAAATGGAGAACATCGATATCTGTGCAGTGACTGAGACCTGGTTCAAGGCTCCAGAGAGCACCCCTGCACTACCAGGCTATAACTCATACCACACTTTTTGGCCATGTAACCTGGACCGAAACACCAAAGGTGGAGGTGTGTCCATATTCATTAAGGATATCCACACCTCCAGGCTAGCTGCTCAGCATAATGCATCTGAGGTTATCCAAGTGCAACTAACTCTGGGCAAAACTGCAATCCAAATTGTAACTTGCTACAGATCCCCCACCATGCCCCAGGATTCCCACTCCTCTTTTCTTGATGAACTGGAAAATATTAGGGTTCAACCAAACACCCAAATAATGGGTGACTTCAACTACCCCACCATTAACTGGGAAAACTACTCGTGTACCAACTCCTTAGCTCAACGCTTTCTGGAATTCATAAACTCCAATGTCCTAGATCAACTTATCCTCACCCCCTCCAGGGCAACAATATCCTAGACCTAGTCATTACCAACATGAGTGAAGGGTGTTCTACACCTGAAGCCAACTCCTCGTTGGTCCAATCAGACCATAAGCTTATCACCCTTGATATCCACATCCCGCCCCCACCCCCCATTAAGGAAACCACAGTAAAAAATTTCTCCAAAGCCAACTTCATGCTTCTTAAAACAGAAGTGGTGAACTTCATAACACCCATGCAGATGGACAATACAGTTACAACTGCTGAATCCTATACAAATGCACTCTATAAGCACTTACACGAGTGCATGGATCGTGCTATCCCAAACAGAACCAAGACGCTATCCTCCAAAAAAGGAAGCCAATCTGGTGGTCCCCTGCCATAAACAAACTGTACAACAGAAGGAATAAATTGTTGCAAAAGAGAGTAAAATCCCTGGTCAGCCTCAGTAAGAAGCTGAGATCCCTTATAAGATCCTCCAAAGCTAGCTACGAAAACAAAATCGCCACTAAATCCAAGGACAACCACAAAGCATTCTATAGCTATGTCAAGAATCTAGATGGCAACACCCAGATCTGCTCTGAGTTACAGCACAAAGGCTCAAAAATTACAGAACCAACTGATATTGCCAACATCCTGGCAGATTGGTTCAGTGCTAACTTTACCACCCTCTCATCCCCTAAAGGGCCCATATCTATACAGGAAGAATGCAGAGTCCCTGTAATCACAACTACACAGGAAAAAGCTGCACTCTCTAAAGCCAAAAACACAGCATCCATGGGACCGGACAACATCCCAGGCTGCGTTTTACACGAACTTCAGAATGAACTGGCTCCCCACTTAAGCACCATGTTCAATAATAGCCTTGCATCAGGCTTTGTGCCCAGTGAATGGCACACAGCAACAGTTATCCCACTCCACAAAGGGGGAGCCACCACTGATCCCAGGAACTATCGACCTATTAGCCTGATGAGCCTGGTCTGCAAGGTCATGGAACGTATCATCATGGAACTCATAAACAAAGACATTGGTAACCTCCAAACTCTGGATCCCACCCAGTTCAGGTTTGTGAAAGGCAGATCATGCCTCCTGAACCTGATCGATTTCTTTGAAGCAGTCACCAAAGCCGTGGATGATTGTAAGGTGGTTCACACAGCCTATCTTGACCTCGCCAAGGCTTTTGACACCGTCCCCCATTCTGGAATTATAGCTAAACTCACTAAACTAGGTATAAATCCCTACGTCACAAGATGGGTTGCCAACTGGCTCACTGACAGAACCCACACTGTAAAAGTTGCAGACTCCAAATCTGACCTCGAGGCAGTGACAAGTGGAATGCCACAGGGTTCCATCCTGGGACCTCTCCTGTTTGTTATCTACTTCTCTGAAGTACAGGCTAACACAGAAGGCCTCAGGCTGATTTAGTCCGCAGATGACTGCAAACTAGGAACCACAGTCAAGTCCCCAAATGATGTGGACATCCTACAGAAGGGCCTCACTGAGACAGATGCCTGGTGTCAGAGCCATGGCCTCAAGCTCAATGCCAAAAAGTGCAGTGTCATCCCCTTTGGTAAAAACTCTGTACCCATGAACTATCACATAGGCAGCAATCTACTTAACACCGAATGTGTGATAAGAGACCTTGGGACCCAGGTGGACAGTAGTCTCTCCTTTGATGGTCACATCGCCACAGTAGTCAGGAAGTCCTTCTACGTGGCACACCTCATCATAAAAGGGTTCTCATCCAGGAAAAAAAGAGGTCATTGTTCCCCTCTACTCGTCACTCATTAGACCCATTAGAGAGTACAACGCCCCTTTTGGAGTGTACCTTACAAGACATCTGCAGCAGCTGGAAAGGCCACAGAAGTACCTCACAAAGAGGATTACTGGCCTCAAACAAATGCCCTACACTGACCGCTTCAAAAAACTCCAGCTTTACTCTGTAGCATATCACCTACTCCGAGGTGATCTCTGCCTAACATATAAAGCTATGTCAAACCCAGAGCTGTTGGACATGCTACACCTAAAGAAATCCCATTCCCTCCAAGCTACATGCTCTAGGGACCTATACCTTGTCACCATAATAAACAGGACACGCTGAATTAGAAGTTATGTACTCACCATAATGTTCCATCTGAGTAGGTACTTCATTTGTCTGCAACCTGTGGGTCTCGGATCCGACCGGCAGCTTTCCAAGCTTCAAGATCCGAGCTCCTAGCTCCTCCCCTCTACCCACAATCCCCTGTCACCACCACACTACCTCAGATCGGTTTTGCTGTATCACCTGAAAAACCTGTAATAAACAGGTTCAGATATTCTCAAGAATCATTAGATCCTAGAAACCCGATACTGGTTAGGGGGATGGCAGGGGGGGATGGTTGCAGACAAATGAAGTACCTACTCAGATGGAACGTTATGGTGAGTACATAACTTCTAAATCTGAAGTAGTTACTTCATTTGTTCTGCAACCTGTGGGACAGAGTCCCCAGCTACCTAAACAAAGAAACCTGGGTGGTCTATGGGAGGATATTCCGAAGCACCGTGGAGCCAAAGGACGCCCTGCTTCTAGATATCATGTCCAGCTTATAATGAGAAATAAACGTATGAGCAGAAGACCAAGTGGCTGCTGAACATATGTCGTCCAACGGCATCCTGGACCAGAAGGCTGCAGAAGTTGCGATGGACCTTGTGGAATGTGCACGGATTTTGAATGGGGTTGTTTTGCCTGATGCCTTATAAGCCTGAGAAATACATTGACAAATCCAATTAGCCAGTGTCACTTTGGATATAGGTTTTCCCATGTATGAAGGAGCAAATGACACAAAGAGTTGATCAGCCTTACGAACATCTTTGGTCCTGTGCAGGTAAAAATGTAACTGTCTATGTACGTCTAGTGTATGCAACATGTATTCTCCCTTATTTTGAAAATATTTGAAAAATACTGGCAGATTGATAGTCTGACTGATATTTGCCACAGATGCCACTTTTGGTAAGAAAGACGGGTTAGTCCTGAGAGACACTCTGTCATTGTGGAAAATAAGATAGGGAGGTTTCATGCACAAAGCTTGGAGCTCTGAAACCCTTTTAGCAGACGTTATGGCTACCAAGAATGCTGTTTTCCAGGACAGAAATTTAAGGGGTACAGAAGCTGCAGGTTCAAACGGAGGTTTCGTTAAGGCTTGCAGAACAAAAGTTAAGTCCCAAGGGGGAGTCACGGATTTCACTGGTGGCTTGAGAAGGAAAACGCCACGCAAGAATGTCTTACACAATTTTGTAGATGCTAGAGATCCTAATCCGTCTCCCACATGAAAATGGGATATTGCTGCCAACTGTACTTTGACCGTTGATGCACTGGCCCCTTGTTCAAAAATCATGGACAAAAAAATCCAATACTGTAGGAATCGGAACAGTAAATGGGTTGAGACCTTGGCTGTTAGCCCAGATAGAAAATCGTTTCCACTTACTATTATAGATTTTCCTGGTGGACGGTTTATGAGCCGCTACCAGAATAGTTTTCACTGGTGACGAGATACCGGGAGTCCTTGCCATTAGTGGAACTGGATCAACCAAGCCGCGAGCTTGAGGTTGACCAGGTTCGGTGTTGGGCACCCAGTTGGGTGCGATATCAGATCTGGAATGGGATCTACGATTAAAGGGGGGGGAGAGACTGTGAGACCGCAGGTATGGAAACCAGATTTGACGAGGCCAGAATGGGGCTATGAGGATAATTTTGCTCCCCAACCGTGCAGCTTTCTGAATGAACTTCGCCATGAGCGGAAGCGGGGGGTAAGCATAGAGTAGACTGGGAGGCCAAGCATGAATCAGAGCGTCTCTGGGGCTCTCCCCTTCTGGGGGAAGAATTGCGAAGAACTCGCTGCATTTTGTGTTTTGGGGAGTAGCAAAGAGATCGCAGCGAGGCCAACCCCACTTGCGGAAAATTTCCTTCGCAATTTTCGGATTGAGAGACCACTTGTAAGGACTGAGAATTACTCTACTCAATTTGTCCGCCAGAATGTTGGATCGTCCCAGAATGTGCATTGCTATCAGAAAGCGGTTGGTGGATATCGCCCATTCCCAAACTCTCATGGCTTCTCGACAAAGAGGGTAGGATCTGGTTCCCCCTTGTTTGTTTATATACCAGACCACTGACATATTGTCCGTCTGTATTGCAATCGTTCCTAGAGGTAGAAGGTCTTGGAGAGCCTGCAACGCTAGAAGCACCGCCCTCATCTCCAGAAGATTTATGTGCAAAGCAGTCTCAGACGAGGTCCACGTACCTTGGACGTTTCTGCCCAAACAATGCCCCCCCCACCCTAGGCGAGAAGCATCCGTGGTTAACGTGACCTGGGGGGGGGGTCACAAAGGGTCTCCCTTGCCTGAGTTCTGGGGAGTGAAGCCACCACAGGAGGGTTTCCGTGCAAACTCTGCTCAGGGGGATAGGAGTGTTCAATGGGTGGAGTAACAGTGACCATTGAACTTGGAGTGTCCACTGTAATATACGCATCCTTAGGCGAGCATGGAGACAGAGGCCGATAGCTGCTGCCATCGAGCCTAGTGCCCTCAGGACTAACTCTGCCGGTGGGGCCTTGGTGCGAAGAAGAGCCAAAACTTGGAGTGAGAGGCTGGACAGCCTGTCCGAGGTCAAGAAGGCCCGAGAAGATCGGGAATCTAGCCTGGCTCCTATGAAATCTAATGCTTGCACAGGATGAAGAAAAGACTTTGGTATGTTGACTGAGATGCCCAAGCTGTCGGCAAGAGACAGCACATAGTCTCTCGTGATGCAAAGTTGATGCCTGTTGGTTGCTGTGAGGAGCGCCAGTCGTCTAGGTACGGAAAGACCCTTATGCCCTGAAGCCTCAGGTGGGCTGCAACCACTGCCATGACTTTGGTGAACACCCTGGGGGCTGAGGTGAGTCCGAACAGAAAGACCCTGAACTGGTAATGACTGGCCCCTAGCCGGAAGCAGAGGAACCCCCTGGACCGTCTGTCCATTTGAATGTGGTAGTACGAGTCCTTGAGGTCTATAGAGCACATCCAGTCATTCTCCTGCATTAAGGGGAGAATAGATTGTAGAGTGACCATCTGGAATTTTTCTTTGGGAAAAAACATGTTCAGGGCAGACAAGTCTAGAATGGGCCTGAGGTCCCCCGTCTTTTTTGGCACTAAAAAGAACCTTGAGTAGTAGCCCAATCCGGATTGGTCTGGGGGGACCCGCTGGATGGCTCCTTTTTTCTAACAAATTTGAAATCTCTACGGTAGCCGCCTCTCTTTGATTGGGTGGGACATCGGGGAGATGACCACTTGAGGGAGGATGAAATAGGAAGGGAATTTTGTAGCCTCTGGATATAATTTGGAGCACCCATCGATCGTTCGTGATGGACTCCCACATTGACAGGTGCTTCGTTAAACGCCCCCCGACTGTCTCCAGAGCAGGACAGTCGGGTAAGCCCTCAGGGCCTGTTGCGCGGGTGTCTCGGAAAAAGGATCCCTAGACCCTAAGTTACGTGGTCCCCCTCTGCCTCTGGGCCGGCGTCCACCCTGCCCTCCTCTGCCTCTGGAGGGTGCGGAGTCCGAAGCTGGATAGGATTGCTGAGACTTGCGGAGCCACAGCTTCTTTTGCCCCCTCTGATTCCTTGAAAAGGAACGTTGGGGGCTCGAGAAGCGGACTCCGACGGCAGACAGCGTCTTCCCGTCCTTCTTGCTTTGGACTAGTGTATCGCGTATGGTCTTGCCAAAAAGCGAAGAACCGTGAAAGGGTGCGTTCACGAAGGACACCTTGAAAGGTTCTGCGAAATTACAAAGACGGAGCCAGGTGTGACGTCTTAAGACAACACCTGCTCCGCTGGCCCTTGCGGCTCCCTCCGTAGCATAAGACAGTAGCCGCATGGACGTATTTGAAATGGACTTGAGAGTGGCCATGCGTGTCGAGAACACGGTTTTGTCCTCAACCGACATGGACTCAGGAGGGGCTGCAGTGTATTCCTTGATCAAATCCCGTTGCAGCCTGATGATATGCGCCATATAATTCAGCGCCCTCACGGAGAAGGTTGCTGAAGCAAATGTCCGCTTCCCTATATGGTCCAGCGCCTGGGACTCCTTGTCCAGCGGGTGTACCGTGGAGCTCTCCTGGGAGAGTTCTCTTTTAGTGGCAGCAGCCACCAACATGGCATCAACTGGAGACCCTTTGGCCCAAACCTGCCTGTCTGAAGGGGGGCTAAGGGTGTCGGATTCCTGCCAAGCCCTGGTAGTCAGGAGATCTACCAGGGGATCTGCCGGTGAGGACACCTAGGAGGTAGATGGGCCCGCTTCAAATGCCTCCAGAAATACGGACTCATCCGAGGAAGGTTTTTGGGCAGACCACTCCCCCCTAATACGCAACATTTCCATGATGTCTCCAAAGGAGACATTCTCGGGGGGGTGACCTTGGGGAACCTTCCCTTTCCTCTAAGTCCGTATCTGTGGTGACGGACTCAGGGGAGTCCATGTGCCTCCTTTTACACGTCCGTTCATGAGGCACCTCCTCTGTGGGACTATCAGAAGAGGGCTCGTCAACGGCCTCTTGTTCCTCCGAGGGAACCAACTGGAGGGTCTGAGCAGGCTGTCCCGGTGGAAGGATGATGGAAGTTAGGCCTGTATGCAGTGGGGGGGGAGGAGGGATCCAAAACCCGAGTCGGGGACCTGGAAGACCTCGACCGTACCCTCTCCACTACCTCGAACGTCGAGGGAGAACTACTGTCTTCCGGCCCCGAAAGTAGTCTCCTCGGCTCCGAGATAGGGATCGGGGTCGGAGCCGAAGCCATCGGATCCGAAAGGGAGGTGTTCTCCGACATAGGCGGTGCCGAAGAAGCACCCGTTCCCACGGATCTGACACCCAGCCCACGGCCCCGAGAGCTCGGATCTGAGATACTCGAGGGTATGGTCAGCGTCGAGAAGGCTTGGGCCACCAGCGCCGACAAAACCCCGGCTCCGAAAGGGCCTGGATCCGAAGACTCCAAAACCCGGATCCGGGTTGAAGAAGGAGAAATCGGGGCAAATATTGAAGCTGCACTCCCCCACTGTGGAGGGGGAGGCAGGAGCACCCCCATCTGCATTTGGGTCTGCAAAAATCGACGCATCATCCTATCCATGTCGGCGTCGGAGAGAGACCTAGTAGATCTAGAGGAGGTCGTAGAGGTGGGTCTGGAGGTCCGCCTCGACAACCTCGAGGGTGATAGGAGCTCCTCCTCCGGTGAGAATGAAGGAGATCGGAGCCGAGAAGGAGAAGGACCGGACACCCTCGGAGGTGATTTAACAGTTTCTGAAGGCGGAGCCGAGGGATGAGGCTCGGCTCGCCTCTTGTGTCTGTGCTTCTCCCTGTCTTTGGTCCTGTGCTCCCTAGAAGGAGGAGACTGAACTTCCTTCTTACTCAAGGCAGTAGTGGGAGGTTGAGTCCCAGCCTGAGTCGAGGGAATCAGGGGTGTCGAAGTTACCTGGGTAGCCTGCACCTTGGAGGGAGAGGAGGAAGAGGCCTCCTCCGGGGGAAGCAATCCCGCCAGAATAAGCCTGTTCCTTCTGTCCCTCACAGCCCGGGGGTTGAAGGCTGCGCAAACCTGGCAGTCTGAAGACAAATGAACAACCCCCAGGCATATAACGCACTGAGTGTGGCCATCAGCTGGGGAAAGCTTATGGCCACACCCAGTGCACTTTGAAAAAATAGCTTTATGGCCTTCGGCCATTTTGCTGACACACACACTCACATGCCCAAACACCTAGGGGAAGGGTTTGAAAAAAGAAAACGCAATCCCGAAAACAAAAAAGGGCAGATAAACACTCACAATACTCTCCTTTTTAAGTTTTAAAGTTTTTAGAAAAAAATTTTGAAAGAAATTATTCACTTCCCTGTCTAAGCTCAGGAGCTCTTCACAAGATGCTTGTCATTCAAGCCGCAGCAAAAACGATCTGAGGTAGTGTGGTGGTGACAGGGGATTGTGGGTAGAGGGGAGGAGCTAGGAGCTCGGATCTTGAAGCTTGGAAAGCTGCCGGTCGGATCAGAGACCCACAGGTTGCAGAACAAATGAAGTAACTACTTCAGATGGGATAGATGCCTGTCCCAGAGACTTCCTATACTCTGGAACAAGCTACCCATCTATGTCAAGCAAAGTTCTTCATTAGCACTCTTCAAGAAAAATCTTGATGAATGGATGGGAAATAGGAAATACACACCGGGGATCACTTCTGTGTCTCTGCTGGACAGTGGCACAGGAAAATAACTTTCTTGGGTGACGTAAGCTATGGTACCTTGCTGGCTAGGCTTACGTAGGCCCTTGGGCTGATAGCCTAGTACCTACCTATGAACCTATAAACCATAAAATGAGCTCTTAGCTAAAAACCGTGGTCCCTGTTAGGAAACATCCAATATTGTGAAAAAAAAAATAGTGGATCTCTTAAAAGGGGAAAGATGCGTGTAGTAACAAAATAAAACAAATATTTTCTTAAAAGTGCAATAATTTCTAAGTGGAAAGGTCCCCTTGTGGGCTGCCAGGTGTGAAATTTCAAGTCTGATTGCTGCTTCTGCTGAAACTCAGGGCTGCTTCTTCTCAAGGCAGACAGAAAGTACTGAAGATTTCTATATTCTGACTGCTGATTTTCCTCTCTTGAGTATCCAATCAGTGGTCGGAGTGAAGGTGTGGGATAAAGACGTTTTTATGAAGCTATCCGGTTGTCATATTGTGTGCAGGATACAACCCATATAGCCAAAAGGCTACTGCAGCAGTGAGAATGATGAACATCTTCCAATATTGTGAAAAAATTCCAAATTACTTGAAATGGAAGTACCACTTTTAGATATCAAATAAAAAAATATATATTATTTTCTTACTAGGGCAACAGCTTCTGTATAGAAGAGTTCCCCTGTCAAGACTTATTTTCCAGAAATGAAGTCTGAAGGTTGAGTGCTTCACCTGTGAATCATCAGAGCCACTTCCCCTCAAGTCAGAAAGAAAATATTGAAGTTGTCTTCACTCTGACTGCTGATATCCCTCCAAGGGGATTAGCCAATCAGCAGCTGGACTGAAGGTATGGGAGGGAACCAGAGCTTTGTGAGGCTGGCCAACTGTTGTATCCTGGGCAGGATAAAATCCATACAGCCTAAAGACTACTGCAGCAGAGAGAATAATGAACATCAAGTGACTTGGCAGACACCTGTTAGCACAGCCCCCCCCAACTGAGGTGTGGGGACAGTGATGGTCCCAAAGGTGATTCACTGTAAGGAAGGGTCTCTCAACCCCTCACTAGCAAGCAGCCTTGTCCCCACTGTCCTGATGGTTCAGCTGCTGCAGGAACAGCAAAGGAAGACTGTAGCTATGAGAGCAGTCGACAGGCATGTGGCTGACATGGAACACTTACTGGACTAGACAGCAGGCTCCAGGCCACTTGTCCACCAGAGGAAGGAATAGCCCATACCTCGGTCCTAATCCATATGTTGTTGATGGACCTTAGTAACGCTTCCTCTGTGCTAGTGCTTCTCATGCTTCACTCTTACTCCAGCTAGGTATTCCCCCCTTCTCACTGTATTCAGACCCATACCTTGTGTGCTGTTCATACCTCTCTACCACCATTTGTCTGTCCTCTGCATTTCTCAGTGTACCCAGTGTCTTCTCATCATAGCGCGTGCACATCCACCCATTTGGTCTGTCCTGTGTTTCTGTTTTGGCCTGCACAATGACCGCTTCCCTTTCCTTCCGCTGTTTCTCTACCACCCTTCCCCTTCAATACTTATACATCTACATACATAACAGGGGGACATACCTCAAAAAATGGTTGTTCTACCTTCCCAACATCCTGTAGTCTCAGATATTCTTTCCTTCTGTGCATCCCTACTTGTGCCTTCCTCTTTTCCTACCTTCCCACATACCCTTTCCTACTTCTTTAAGGACCAAATAGATGTCCATACACATGAACAGCATGCCACAGCAGACGTCACTACTGTACTGCTGTACCTCTCTTTGCACTATTTTATGCTGTCCTGTCATAGGCCATGCTAGCATGCATGCATGGCATTGATTCCATGTGTACTGCTATACACACTTTTATTCAAATATAAACCAATTTGCCTGACTAAATCAACATAATGTATGTAATTACTTATCTAATTTGATATTGTTTATCTACTACTAACCTCAAAATGGAAACTTGTAACACTGACTGTCTGAATGTACTTCTACCTGTATTCCCTTCTTAACTACACCTATAACTAACATTATAATACTATATATAATCAATGTTTTTCTTTTTTCTCAACTGCTTTTTGTTCTTGTATTGTGTCTGGAGCTTATCTCCCCGGGCGTCCGCTGAAAATGGACTTTGATTCCAGTCGGACTAAACCAGTCAACAAATGTAAAATAAAATAAAATTAAATAAAAATAAATAAATAAATAAATAATTTGTGTGCTAACATTTTCAGCTGTTGAGAAATTTGCACAGTCCTTTGTGTGGCCTCTACTCATACTGCACTTGGAGGTGTGTGCACCTCTCTCTTTATGGATAGGACTGTGTCTTGCACTGCTCATCTATGAAGAAATGAGTGTAGTTAACTACCTACAAGTGCTGCCTGTCCCACTTTAGATATGCCAGACATGCACTGCCACAAAACTGTGCAGGCATGCAGGGCAACTCTATGGAACATGGGAACAACAGTAGACATGCAATTACAGAGACCATAAGAAACTTGTACACAGACAGACAGGCAGATATAGATATAAATATAAAAGCAGATATATGCACACATTTAAGTAAACACACAAATGTTCTTGTCACCTTTTACAAGTAGTTAATAGTGCCCGCCTCCCCAATCAAGCATGGTAATACATGAAAACTCTGGTTATGAATCCTAGACAAAAGGTGGCCATACAATCTGATGTCCTTAGACTTTGCACATATTGCCTAAACTGCCCATGAACATCCACTGTACAGAGAACTCTCTCACTCTTATTTTCTTATTTCTGCAAAGAATACAGAAAGTTGAATAACTTGATTCAAAAAAGGAGCAGAAATTACATTCAGCAAAAAAGAAGGGTTTTCTTTTTTAACAGACATTATTCTCACAGTAAATTATACAGGTTCCTTACACATAAAAAAACATCAATGCAAAATCCTTCTTAATAAAGCGATATTCGCAAGAAATATTTTTCAAGAAAAAACATCAAAGTCACACTGAATGTAGGTTAAGAGAGATGCAAGGTCAAGCTTCTCATTCACAAAATTCAAATGCAAGCAGGGGAAAAGCTGCATGTGCTTCTCAATGTTCTTTCAATTGACATAAGAAGTCAACAACTGGAAGCTCAATGAATGAAAATATTTTTTGTGGGTGAGTACAGTCATCCAACAGCCATGTGGGTATCTCTGCCCCCTCCCTCATTAATTACATATACTTACTGGATCAACAGACATACACTCACACACACAAACTATCAACTATAAGCTTGGCAATGTTGCCAATTTTTTATTGATTTTTAAATTATTAGAATATTTCTTTTGCAAATGTAGTTTGACATTTTTTACAATTGTTCCTCTGAATTTAAAATTTCATTATCCCAGTCTTTGCTCTTGTTTTGACACCATTTCCCCTTTTTCACACGCATACATTTTTAAAGAAACACAAAGATATTACATTATCCATTTAATTATTGGTTATGAACTACTCTTCAATTTGATCCTTTAGATGCTTCTGAAATTATTTTAATTTTGTCATGTATATGGTGGAATTTTATATATAATTTGATAAGTCTTTAGATCCATTATTAATTCAACACAAATTGAATATCAAACTGACAGAGAACAGGGAAGAGTTTTAAAACTTAAATTAAGAGAGGTATAAATTCTGTCTATACTGGTATGTGCGCCATGAACAAATGAGAACTGAGTAAAGGGAAAAGATTTACATTCTGTCTTAATTACTAGATCTTTAAGATTGTTATTCATTCTGTTACAATTTATTTAAAATTTTGGCAGACGTTTTTAATTTGAATTGTCTATTAACACGAGTCAGATTTATCTAAAATACAATTAAAATCAGCTGATAAAATAAGACTACCTCTCCAAAACCTTTGTAATAACTCGAGGTATTCTCCTACTATGTTTACTTCTATTCCAAGTACCCAACAAAAAGTTTGCTAAAGTGTATAATTTAGGGTCTATATTAGAACATCGAAGTTTCAAAACTTCGAATGTTCTAATATCGACCCCTATTCAGCAAAAGCTGAAAATATCGAAGCAACAGAAAACCAAATTTTTTCCTAGGGAAAGAATTCAGTTGTCCATTTCTGGTGCTTCGGTATTTTCAGCGCTGTGGTGGAAAGTTACGGGTCGGGTTCAAGTAAGTGTGTGACTGAGTGCGGGTTACGTTAGTTAGGGTTAGGGTGTGGGTTAGGTATGTGAGCGATTGTGTGGACATGAGGGTTAGGGTGGGTTAGGTGAGTTAGGGTTAGGGCGCGGGTTAGGTATGTGTGCAACTGTGTGGACGTGAGGGTTAGGTGAGTTAGGGTTACGGGGCGGGTCAGGTAAGTGTGCGATTGTGTGGACGTGAGGGTTAGGGTGGGGCGTGGGTGAGGTGAGTGTGCGATAGTGACGGACCTTAGGGTTAGGGTTTGGGTTAAGGTAAGTGGATAGTTAGTGGTGTGTGTATAGTTTAGTGTATCGTTAGGTGTAAGATTTAGGTGTATGTGTGTGGATTGCGGTTTGTTTGGTGTGCTTGTGTTGTGTGTATGTGTTTTGGAACAGCAAATTTTTTCCCTAGGAAAAAATTTGCTGTTCTGTATGTTTGATGTTTTCAGCTTTCGCTGAATAGGGGTCGATATTAGAACATTCGAAGTTTTGAAACTTCGATGTTCTAATATAGACTCATAATTTATTACTGTATAACAGAGTTACAACAAAATACATTCCTTTAGAGTTGTTAAATTTACTTAAGACTTTAGGTATAACCTGTAACCTCTTCCACAAAACAGCAGTACCACTATTTTTTTTTTTTTTATATCAAAAAAGGATGCAGATATTATTTCATATCCAATATTAGTCAAATAATAGGCATCTTTCTCTATTAATTAGATTCCCTGAAGGAAAATAATATTTCCCCTTTTTACCTTCAAATATCTCATCGATTGTTTTCTTTTGTTACAGCTGTTTAAATTATTCACATTAATACATGTAATACTAAATGTGTTCATATTTAAGCAAGAATAAGGAAATAAAAAAAAATCTGCAAGTGGTTGTCGAAAATAGTACTCCTCGTGTAATTTATTTGGAATTCATTTGATACTTTATTTATTGTCTCTTGTTTTCAATTCAAAATTCAAATGATCCCCCCCCTCCCAACAGGGAGAATCAGCAACTCAGCTCTTCTCTGAATATGAATCAGAAAACCAGGAAGAGAATGCTGTTATCGGTCCCTTAGTCTTCCTGTCCAGATTCAAAATCTTGAATCTCTTCAACAAAAGAGGCACACCTCTTTCTTTTACCAGAAACCACCTTTTTAGAAGGAAAAGTATCCTGAATTAAATCCTGAGCTAGGCCAATAAACTTCTCCCATCTAAGGAAATATGAGGAGGATTAGATACAGACTTGTTTTTTTGTTTCTTTTGCAGGAAAGATGTTACCAACAGTGTTATTAATGACAGCTGCAGCTTCCCCAGGAAGGGGCACAGCATTCTGACTGAAAAAGGAAGTCTTCCCTGTTCTCTGTCCCAAGATCAACAAGAGTGTCTCTCCCTTGCCCAATGAGGGGACCCCAACATCTGCACAGGACATGACTAAACCCCAATCCATAACGGCTGCAGGTGCTACACCAGAGGAATTCAGGGTAAAAGATGAGTGGTCTCAGGAACCAGCTTCTGCCACAGCACAGTTATCCACCTGCTGCTAAGGCATATTGCTAGCCTGCTATGGTGGTAAAGTTTGTTTGCGTAACTTTCTTTTTGTGACTGGAAGGAGGACTGACCACAGGACCAGTAGTTTGCTCCATGGTCAAGATAAAAATGGTACGAATTTCTCATGGAAAACAAGCAGCAAAGGACACTAATATCTTTAAAAGTCATTTTTTTCACAAAAAAATACAGTAAAAAAGCACTTTAAAACACGGTGCTGACTCTAAAAACTAAAATAAACACAACTTCTCCACAAAAATGGTTTTCAATTTCCTTAAACAACTTTGTGACTGACAGGAAAAAAGTGTGCTCACATTTAAAAGTACAGTTAAGTCTTGTGACAGTCCAGTAAAACACAAACTACTAGCTTAAACATAACTTTACTAAATAGGAAAGTACACTAAAAAAACATTTTTAATAAGGATGGTTTTGCCCCAAAGGGAATTTATTTGCCCAGCAAATGAACAGCACAAGCTGACTGTCGATCTTCAAAAGCCTACAAAGCAGCAGTCTCTTCTGCAACACGAAAGCTCTGGAGGGCTTGGAACCCAAACCTATCTTTTTAGTCAGATCAGCTTGAGCTGACTAACGGTTTGGGAGTGCAGAAGGTGCCCTGCAGCTTTGGAAGCTGGCCAGCTGTTATAGCCTTGGCAGGATATAATCCATAAAGTTAAGGCTACTGTAACAGTGATCAATATGATGAACATTCAATGATTTCTGGGGAAAAAAGGGGTCACCACAACTATTTCTTATGGTATCCTTTTGAATCTTTTTTGAAAAGGCACCTTTTATTATTATTATTTTTTTTGGTTACCCTAAGGCCATCTCTTTTTTTGCATTTTATTTGTCAGAAAAAGACTGGAGTCTGCATGTCCTCCCCGCGGTTGAGTGGCGTTCGAAAGACATGCGTAAAATGGGCATGCCTTCGTTGAAGGTTAGGCGTCGGGCTGGCAACTCGTCACCATAAAAATCCACTGCTAATCATTAGTGGACCGGAACTCCACTGTGGTGACCCCTAACCGGGAAAAGCCAGGAGAAGAAGAAGATTTGTCAGAAAAGGACTAGTTTTGTTTATTTGTTTTTTCTTGTGTAACAGAGAGAAACCTGTAAGACTTGTACTGAGACAAATAAAGTATCTTAGAAGCTCCCTGAATTAATTTCACTTTTACATCATATTGTTTGTGAACATGGGTAGCACACCAGGCAAATAGTAACTCCTTATCTAAACCTAAATCCAGGATTTCAGGCTTTACCTCATCAACAAACTTTTGGTTACACATCCAAAGATATTTTCTCAACACTGTAGCAGCAGCAGTGTCTCTAGACACAGAATCTGCACAATAATACACACTCTTCAAAGCAGTACACAATTTTTCAAAATATTAGCCCCAAACACCTTGATAAACAGTCAAAGACAAAAACAGCTGCCCCTGACAGCAAACTTTTGATACTGCGCAAAATAGCAAGTTTCTTAAAGGGAAAATGCTGCCTTTAGTTAAAAAATAGATAAAATGCTACTTTTATAAAAGGGCAAAAATGTCTGCGTGGAGGGGTTTGCAACAGGAATTTATCTACAAGAAATGTTTTTAGCCTAATGCTGTTCCTGCAAAGACCAAGAGATGCTTCTTCATAAGACAGGAGCGGCTTTAGATCAACTGGTGCCCTAGGCAAAAGGTCTCCATGGCAACCCCCACCAAACCACCCGGCGCCCCCATCATGGTCTACCTACACCAAATAAATACTGGAAAAGTGCCCCTATTGGAGCGGCACCCTAGGCGGTCGCCTAGTTGGCCTGTGCCTAAGACCGGCTATGACGGCAAGAAAGTACTGAAGAAAGCTGCTTCACTCCTTAGGATTAGCCAATTAGCAGGGGGAGCCAGAGCTTTTCAAAGCTGGCCTGTTGTTGTTTCATAAGCTGGAAACAACCCATGTATCCTAAGTGTTACTGCAGCAATGGGAATTATGAACATCATTTATTACCTTGTCACTCACTGCAAACTCTTTCAGTATTCTCCCCATACTACTACATTCTATACTATCAAATGCATTTGCAACATCACAAACCACCACTACCTTCCCATGTCTTTCACTCACACAACGGTCACTTCTTTCATCACAATTAATGTTTCTTTGCTTTTATTTCCCCTTATTCCATATATTCCTTTATACATCATATTTTCTCTTACTTTACTAAACATTTTCTGTAAAATTTTCATGAATTTTTCATCTTTTGTTCCTTAACGTAACAAGTCTCCAGTTTTTCACAATTTCAATCCCACCTTTTTATATATGAAAGTCATAGCTCCACCACACATTTCTTTAGACTATATAGCCTTCACATAACCATTCACTCATTATCTGTAAGAATAACCATTTTTCGTCTTCCCTGATTTCCTAATAAAATAATAACCCAACTTACGTGGTCCTGGAACACTTCCTTCATTTACTTCTTTTAGTGTACATTACATTTCTTCCTTGTTTACTTCTCTAACCAATATTATCTCTTCTCACTTCACCTGTTTTGTAATCCACACTCTCTCCTCTCTTCCTTTCTCTTTTGCATACATATTTTTAACATGCAACATACTGTACAAAAAAGGTGTAACTTCTTTTTCCCTCTTAGAAAAAAGCATGTCTCTATTTTTTATTTTCTCATATATTTCTTTTGCTTTCTCACATATTTCCTCTTCCTGTCTTTCTAACCTATCTTCATGTTCCTTTAGAATTCTTTTACATTTCAGTTTTTCTCATCCCCTTATATCACCTTCAACCTTTATGTACACTTTTTAACATTTTCTTTATACATTATCCACCACTTTAGTCACATATTATGGACATGCCTGATGGAGTTATGATCATACAACAATATCTACCTTCCCCATCTGATTAGATCTGTTTTACCCACTTTACTTGTCTTCAGCCCCTTGCCTTCTTTAATAGCATTGTCATCATTTTCACATAGCCCATACTAACATAAAATCCATAAAATACCCTGCTTTCCTGCCTCCCTCTACTTCACATAATCCCTCTAAAAGTGATTAATGATCAATTTCAGCTTTATTATTTCCTGTTATACACACCCACGCACACATATTACAAATGGTATAATACTAATTTGAACGTAAAAAAAACATTAAGTAAAACTGCTCAAGGCTCAAATAACTGGAAAAAAGAAAAACACATCAAACATTATTTTTTGCAGGGGGCAAATCTCCTGTACCTCCCACACCCCTCATTCTTATATAAGCCAACTCCGAGATTGCAATACTTTGAGAAAAGGGAAAAGTCCCAAATCCCTGCAGTTCCATGACTTTGCACAGAGAAAAGCCAGTAGCATACAATCATTTTAGTTTCAATCACGCTTACAAGATAATTTCAATTTCAATCACATTCACAATCTTTTTATTTTCTGTTAGGCAAAGGCAACACTAGACCAGCTCAATGACACAAATGTGTGTGTGTGTGTGTGTGTGTGTGTGTGTGTGTGTGTGTGTGTGTGTGTGTGTGTGTGTGTGATTATTCATTTCAGCTACAGCTCATTTGATCTAGACCACAAGAAACTCATTTTACTGAAAACTCACATGCACTAAATATATCTCCAAACACTTTTCTGGCATTGGAGCAAGCCTCTTACCCCACCTTAAACATGCTATACTTCATATTTACTGTTCATTTTAAACGTAAACATATTAACCCCCTTCTTGATCTGTCCCTCATATTTTCCTCATTGTCATGTGTTTCATTCTCTACAGCAACATTTTCATTTTCATTCACTTCACTGCGTACAATAACACCTTTAGTCTCTCTGTCCACTTATTTTATAAATTAAATCTTCCTGTAACATTTAGCAGTCAAATTATGCATGATCTTCCTCAATGTACTGTCTGCAAATCATTTTACAGTTCTTAGCAGAATATCCACACCCTGTATTGGGATCACCTTGTTCCTGTATGGTACTGAATTAAATGTGATAAGCACATAAAAAATAATAATGACTGCTCCAATAATTTAATGCCCCAAAAAATACCACTTACAACACTTGGTAAATACACCAATTTCCCCTCTGTTTTTAAGCTGTAATGAAGGCCACATCTCACAAGTTCCATTCCACAACTTATGTTTATCTGTTACTTTCCTATCTCATAAACAAATTGACAACAGTCACTGAAAGTTTTTAGTTCATTTTCTGAAATGTCCATTGATTTAAAACATCGACTTTTTATGATGCGCATTTATAGCTGTAAATATATATAGTCCAACCACGGTGCACAGAAAGTTTTTTTTATGTTCATTTGTAAACTTCTTTGCTGCAGAAAAAGCCCCAAAAGTTACTTTACAGAATGACCCAGTGTCCAAATGTATTAAAGCTCTAACATTTTTCACAGTGTAACCCAAAGAACTTAAATTTGTGACCAAAATCACATACCTGTTTAACTGGCTGTCTGTTTTTAGTTCTCATTCAACAAGTCACCTTCTTTCCCTTAAGTTAAGCAGGTTTCTTTTTCACAGACTCTCTTGTAGTTCTATATGACCTACAGATATTATCAGTTCTCGATCTGCCTCACAATTATCACATCTTTACTGTAGTACAACTTGGTCTGCTACCATCATCCTTTGTGTTCTATTACATGCCTTTTACACCTCTCATTTAGCAAAACAGTCTGTACAACATCTGCAGAAAAGCTTAACTCCACATTACCAGCATTTTCTTGGGAAGCACCATACAACAATACAACTTCTCTCCAGCAAACTGCAGAATACCAACTGTCTTTGTCTTGCTCATTATTCACAAAAACGGGTTACTACCCATGCCTCCTTCTACTATTACTATGTTTACTCCATTATTCTCTGTTTCCATGACTACTGCAGAAACCATGGCCTGCTCTTTCTCCCTGCCATGTTTTCTGTTCTCCCTCTAGCTTCAGCACTATGGCACCACATAGAGAAAGAGTAAGGGAATTTTCCTGGTGCCTTGCCCAAATCATACAAAGTTACTAGGCTATTGGCCCTGAGGCCATTACAAGCTTAGCTAAGAATTTTGCCCATGTTCCAGCAAGTTTGCCCTTATTATTATGAACACCACCTCTGGTCTCCCCTGATAACAGGCTGCTGGCCTACTTGGACTACCCAGATTGGCAAAGTATAAATAAAATAAATAAAAAAGTAAATAAATAAATAATATGTTAAGCTACAGTTTGAGGAATTTGTGTGTACTGGAATCACAGACATTGAAAACGGTCAAAAACATTCCAAAGACTCCGCTTTCAAAAATTTAATGGGTGTTGAAAGAGTGAAAGAGAATGACATTACCTTTGGAAATGTTTCAATGCAAAGTCAATCAAATTAACACCTTCTACAAAGACAGGAGGTTTAGAATTCTTGCCACCAGGGTGTCTGCTAATTCCAGAGATTTTTTTAACTGACATCGAGGTCTCGTTGTGTGCAGTTGAAGCAGGTAAAACTAACAGTTTGTTTGAGAATAGTCAGATAAGAATGCCACAACCACATATTGTACCCAAGTTCCCAAATGTTTTATTTTGAAAGCTAACTGGCAAAGCATAACTCATTATACAAATCACACCAGCTGTTCTTGGTAGAAAGAACAAAAAATAAATTTTACACAAAGCAATTAGTTACATGCTCCAGATTAATAGTTAGCACTGCATTTTATAAATAACACTTTGTTAATGTTACAGATTGAGCACTTAAACATAAATACCTGCGATGTTTCTACAAAATATAACTCCAGTGTTTAATAGTCCTAATTCTTAAAGTATCACCTATTACCTTTACACCCCTTTCAGCTACGAGGACCCTTTCACTGGACAAAGTGTAGACGTTGATAAGAACTCCAAAGTGACAGGCATGATATCCACTCATCCAGGCTGAGATACAATAATGTCAGATGTCAGATGTTTGAAAAATAAACACTTGAAACATTATAATCACATTACAGTCTCAGAATTTAAATATTTACATGCTGTGGGACTCCAAATCAGTTCACGGGAACCATGCTCTGTGTTGATCTCTTATTAGCCAGTAGCTTATTTTTTTCTTGGAAAAAAGAAAACAAAGCTGTCATGCAAATGCATGGAAATTTTCTCTCTCTTGACTCATACTGCTAGCTCAACAGCGACAGAACTTTCTCATGTCTGGTTACCAGTTTGTCTCGAAAAGGTAATTTCCAGTTAGCCCCGCCATGTTACAGGTTATGTTTTAATTAAGCAAATTATTAAATAAATTAAACAATTATACAATTAATTAAATAAATAAGAACCTTCCAATTACATTCAACATTAAGACGTCTAGGGATCAATGTATCATATTTTAATATAAAAATTGATTCCTACAATTTATTTTTCACATTCAAATTATCAAATTGTCCAACATACACGACCTAAAATAGTAGCTTGTAACCCTTCCCCCATCCAAGTGATGATGATTTTTAAAGCACATCGCCACAAGGCTTTCCACTCTAGCCTTCCTTATATCTCTTAGATGTTCCTGTAATCATATTTTAAAAGCCTTTTTGCTTTCACCTATATAAAATGTATTACAAGGGCACTTCAGGGCATATATTATTCCTGCTGTACCACAACTATAATTGCCCTGTACTGTATATTTTTTCCACTGATCTTATCAAAACCTCTCACAACATACTTGCAACTATAGCATTTTCTACAAGGTATAGTCCCTACAATATTAATATTACTAGTCCTTACATCCATGGGAGGTAAAAACCTCCTATGTACCAAACATGTCCCTAATATTCCTGCCTCTTGTATGCTATACCTGGCATTTTGTCAAACACGTTATTAAAATCCTTATGTTTCATTAAAAAAAATACACTTACAATTTTGTACTCTGAAAAGGCATGTGAGCTGAAGCACTAAAGAAAGATATTTTCAAATGTAAGTGTTTTGGATCTTCTGGTTTTGTGGTGTCCTGGTTAATATTCTGGTGCTGGTATTGTGAAGCGGTTTAACATGTTTTAATTAAGCTCTGTTACAGTAGAAGAGCAGCTCTAATAAACTCTTAACTGAACAGGTCACTATTAACTAAAATCCAAACATTAATCACACTGTCTTTTCCTGCAATAGTAGCCCTGAATGTGGAACCATTATATTACAAAAAAGATAGTTGTCCCAGGAGGTGCAGCTAACCACAATGAAGTGAGTTGCTCTTTCTCACAGCTCCAGCAATAACATACAAAATGTGGATTTTTCTTCCATTAATGTGACTAAAGATTTTATAAAAAGGTTATCTTAACTTGTCAGCACTCTGAGACTATAAAATCACAGTTGCTTCTAATTGTATTATCAAAGTAAGGGTTCAACAGTGCTGTTGCTATAAGGTATGAGGAATGCAATGTGAGGGTGCCACCACACCCACAAAAAAGCTTTAGAAATGATGGCCAGACGAATAAGCTCACATCATTAGAGGCCAATGTTTTGGAGGACACAGCATCCATCAAAGTAGAAAATCCTTTGCATAAGCAAGCAGTAGAAGGCATGGCAAAAGCTGTTTTCTTAGAGTCACAGATCAAAATCCAAGTAACTCAGATGCACAAGTGCTCTGGGCAAACTGGGATGCATAAAAATAGATCCATGCTATCTAACATAAGATGAAGGGTCTGGAAAACAACAAAGAAGGAACAATCTGCATTTGGTGGGGCTAATGGAAAACACAGAAGTGGGGCGCATATGCATTTACTTGGAAGATAAGCATGCCAGAGCATTGACTCTGTCTCCCTTTATGCCTATAAAAACGGATTAGAGAGGAGCAGAGTCACTGAAACCTCTTGTCCCTGTAGAAAGTCCCCACTGCAAATTGTACTCCCACTATTAAACTACTCAAATCAGTTGTGTAAACATACTGGAAAATATTAATATACAACCAAACACCATAATACTGGGTGATTTCAACTACCCTGCCATTAACTGGGAAAACTACTTGTGTACCAACACCTTTGCCCAACAGTTCTTGGAATTCATAAATTCCAATGCCCTGGATCAGCTAATCCATAGCCCCACCAGGGGCTCCAATATCCTAGACCTGGTCATTACCAACATGGGAAATCGATGCTCCAAACCTATGGTCACCCCCTCATTGGTCAGGTCAGACCATAAGCTAATCACCCTTAACATCCACATCCCACCCCCACCACCCAGTAAGGAAAAATCCATAATAAACTTCTCCAATGCCAACTTCATGCTACTCAAGTCAGAAGTTACAAACTTTATGACACCCATGTAGACGGAAACTGAAAGTTCGACTGCTGAGTCCTACACTAAGGCAGTGTACGAGCACATCCACTCATGCATGACCCATCCCAAATAGAACCAAGATGCTCTCCTCCAAAAAAGGGAAGCCAATCTGGTGGTCCCCTGCCATAAACAAACTTTACAACAAAAAGAAGAAACTGTTGCAGAAAAGAGGAAAATCCCAGGATGCAAAAAACTCCCTTACCAGCCTCAGTAAGAAGCTGAGATCTCTCAGAAAATCCTCCAAAGCTAGTTACGAAAATAAAATGCCAAAGATTCCAAAGATAACCACAAGGCATTCTATAACTATGTCACAAATCTAAATGGCAATGCTCAGATCTGCTCTGAGCTACAACAGAATGGCATTAAATATACTGATCCCAAGGATATTGCCAATATCCTGGCAGATCGATTCAGTGCCAACTTCACCCCCTCTCACCCCCTAAATGGCCTAAATGGCCCATCTCAATACCGGAAGATTGCCAAATTCCGGTAATAATGGCCACACAGGTAAAAAACACACTCTCCAAAGCTAAGAATACAGCATCCATGGGACCAGATGACATCCCGGGCTGTGTACTACATGAACTACAAAATTAACTCGAACCTCACTTAAGTGTTATGTTTAATCATACCCTCACCTCAGGCTTCGTGCCGAATGAGTGGCACACAGCTACAGTTATCCCACTCCATAAGGGGGGAATCCATCTTGGATCCCAGGAACTACCACCCCATCAGTCTGACGAGCCTGATCTGCAAGGCCATGGAACGTATTATCATGGAACTTATAAACAAATACATTGGCAACCTTAAAACACTGGACCCCACCCAGTTTTGGTTCGTGAAGGGTCGATCTTGTCTCCTGAACCTGATTGACTTCTTTGAATCAGTCTCCAGAGCAGTGGACGAGGGTAAGGCAGTCCACACAGCCTATCTGGACCTTGCCAAGGCCTTTGACACCATCCCACACTCTGGAATCATAGATAAACTTACTAAGCTGGGCATTAATCCCTACGTCACTCAATGGGTTACCAACTGGCTTACTGACAGAACCCACACTGTAAAAGTAGCTGACTCCAAATCCAGCTCCAGACAAGTGACAAATGGAGTACGTCAGGGTTCAGTCCTGGGACCTCTCTTGTTTGTCATCTACTTCTCTGAAGTACAGGCCAACACTAAGGGACTCTGGCTAACAAAGTTCGCATATGACTGCAAACTTGGGAGCCATTATTGAATCCCCAAATGATGTGGATACTCTACAAAAGGGCCTTACAGAAACAGATGTTTGGTGCCTGAGCCATGACCTCAAGCTCAATGCCAAGAAATGTATAGTTATCCCCTTTGGGAAAAAACATGTACCCGTGAATTACCACATAGGTGGCAGTACACTAAACACCGAAAGTGTGATAAGAAACTTAGGGACACAGGTGGACAGTGGTCTCACCTTCAATAACCACATCGCCACAACCGTCAGGAAATCCTTCTATGTGGCACACCTCATCACTAAGGGCTTTTCATCCAGAAAACAGGAGGTCATTGTCTCACTGTACTCATCCCTCATTAGACCCATTATAGAATACAACGCCCCATTTGGTATGTACCTCTCAAGACATCTGCAACAACTGGAAAGGCCGCAGAAATACCTCACTAAAAGAATCACAGGCCTAAAGCAGATGCCCTATGCTGACCGCCTTAAAAAACTCCAGCTATACTCTGTCGTATATCATCTACTCTGAGGCGATCTCTACTTAACATACAAGGCCATGTCAAACCCAGAGCTGTTCGACATGCTACACTTAAAGAAATCCCAATCCCTCAGAGCCACATGCTCCAGGGATCTAAACCTTGTCATCACAATAAACAAAACATGCTGGAGGGATAGGTTCCTGACACAGAGACTCCTCAGATTCTGGAATAGACTGCCCATACATGTCAAGCAGAGCGCCTCTTTGGCCCTCTTCAAAAGGAACCTTGATGACTGGATGGGAAAAAGGAAATTCACCCCAGGGATCACATCAGTCGCCCTGCTAGACAGGGGTCCAGGGAAGTAAATAGTGTGGGAAGAAATAGCCAGGGAATTATTATGGCTAGGCTTGTATACGCCCTAGGGCAGATAGCCTAGTACCAACCTATGAACCTATGAATCTATGTGTATCCTGCTAGCAACTAGAGAAGATAAACCTTTTACAATGAATGTCAGGGTAAAGAAAGTAAAAATGTGTAAACAGACTTAACATAACAACAGATGCTTGAATGATCACTGCTGCAGTAGCCTAATCTAGATGGGTTATACCCTGCTAATAATACAACAGTAAGCCAGCTTCCAAAGCTTCAGGGACCATCAATGCACCCATACCATTAGTTAGCTCAAACTGATTTAACAAAAACACAGGTCTGAGCACCAAGTCCTTCACAGCTTTCATGGCAACAGAGAGAGAGAGAATGAAGCTAAAGCTCTGATAAGGGCAATGCTAAGAAATTAATATTGTGCCCATACCTGGCAAAAAAATACAAAATAAGGGAATGGAAAGAGGGAGTGGCTACTTGGAGTAAAGAGAAGCAGCTAGGGAGGTCCAAGAAGATTCTGTGGCCAGGCAAGTTCACTGCAATACTAGCTTCTGTTTTATCCCCTGACCCATGACAGTGGGGAACATAAAGTCTCAATCAAGACGAAGGAGAGTTTCTTAGGAAATCCCCAGCCCAAAAGCTGTTTGAGGAGAGTATCCACCTTTCAAATAAATTTGATCTTTTGCTGCCTACTCCCAGGAGGACTTCATGAACTTTTCTCAAGAGGAGGAAAGTACAGTTGTGTACCTACCATAAATGTAGATGTTCGAGTGTATTCACTGTTGCAGTCATTACACTTGGGTTATTCTGCTGGCAGGCTACCCGCAGTCGGCCCGAGTTCCAAAGTCTAGGTCCGGCGTCAGTTGCTGTCACCTCTTCCCTGATGTCAGTGCGTCAGGGGTATAAAAGATGCAACAGACGTCATTTTCTTCAATTTTTCTTGCCCCAGATGTCAGGTGCCCCCAAATAGGAAAGGCTGGAAAAAATTATGCCAAAAAACATACATGTATTAAAATAAACATTTCCTTCATCTACAAGCAAATACACCACATAGGTTGTATAGAGTTGAGAAGTACAGAAAAGTCCCAGCAATAAAAAGGGGATGGGTGGGTGGGTAACCTGGACTGCAACAGTGAATACACTCAAACATCTACATTTATGGTAGGTACACAGCTGTACTATGTTCATCGTGTTTCACTGTTGCAGTCATTACACTTGGGTTGAATCCCAAAGCTGAGGTTGGGTGGTTGGGCCTAAATAGGATTAGGAGAGGCTACCAGGCCCTGCAGAACTGCAGTGGCAAAGCCTGCTCTGGATTTAGAGTAGAGAGGTAAGTGGTAGTGCTTGGTGAAAGTGTGCACTGAACTCCAGGTTGCAGCTTCTAAAATGTCTTTGGTTGGTACTCCTCTGAGAAAGGCTGCTGAAATGGCTGCTGCTCTGGTAGAATGTGGCCTAATGCCCTTAGGCACCAATTTGCCATGTTGTGCATAGCAGAAGCGAATGCAGTGTCCTATCCATTTTGAAATTGTCTGCTTTGAGATAGGCTTTCCTTGTGATCCTGCAGCATAAGCTACAAACAGTTGCTCAGTTTTTCTGAAAGCTTTTGATTTGTCCAAGTAGAATCATAGCTGTTTGTGTATGTCCAAAGTGTGCAGAAGTCTCTCCCCTTTATTCTGGGGATTTGGATAGAAAGTTGCCAAATGAATGGTTTGGCTAAGAGCCACACTGGAAACCACCTTTGGCATAAATGTTGGGTTTGTCCTTAGAGAGACCCTGTCCTGATGAAAAATGATGAAAGATTCCACTACCATTAATGCCTGTAACTCCGAGACTCTTCTTGCTGAAGTTATTGCTAGGAGCAGAGCAGTTTTCCATGATAAGAATTTTATATTAGTTGTGTTGACTGGCTCAAAAGGAGGCAGTGTGAGCTTTTCTAAAACAAAATTGAGGTCCCAAGTAGGTACTGGTGCTCTCCTTGGGGGTCTTATGTTTCTTGCCCCTCTGAGATACTGCCTTAGCAGTGGATGTGAAAAAATAGAAGGTTCCATAATGTAATGAGCTGAAATGGCAGAAGCATGGATCTTAATAGATGAAAAGGATAGGCCTTTGTCCAGCATCTCAGTTAGGTATTGTAAAATCTGAGGTATATTTGGAACAAGTGGTTCGAGTCCTTGTGCCTGGTTCCAAGCACAGAATCTCTTCCATTTTTCTGCATAAGATTTCCTAGTGCTGGGCCTCCTGGCTTCTAAAATGACATCCATAACAGCTTACAGAGAGGTGTGGTCTGAGTGACTATATTATCTGCCATGCAGCCAGATTTAAGGTTCTGAGTTGACTGTGTAGAATCTGATTGTTTTGTTGAGTCAGAAGATGAGGAATTTGAGGTAAAGGCCAGGCTGGGCCTTGAGACAAGCTCTTTAGGATTGAGTACCAGTGCTGGCGTGGCCAGTCTGGGGCAATCAGGACAATTTTTGGCTTCTCTTGTCTGACTTTTAGGAGTACCTTAGGAAGAAGAGGCAGTGGAGGGAAGGCATAAACTGTAAGGGTTTTCCAGGTGAATGAAAGAGCATCCACTTTCCATGCTTGTGAGTGAGAAGTCCTTGTGCAGAATTTCTGTAGTTGGCAGTTGTGAGGGGAGGCAAAAAGATCTATGTCTGGGCATCCCCATTTCCTTGTTATCATGCTAAAGCCTGTGGATTTAATTTCCATTCGTGCGGGTCCATGAGATTTCTGCTTAGTTCATCTGCCAGTGTATTTTTCTTTCCTGGCAGGAATTGTGCCTGCAGATGTACTTGATAGGTCACAGCTGTGTTCCACAAAGTCATGGCTTGCCTGCAGAGGGGGTAGGAATGTATGCCCCCTTGCTTGTTTATGTACCACATAACTGTGGTGTTGTCCATCTTTAGTAATAGTTGTCCTGGATTGTAGTAGATCCTTGAAGGCTGTCAGGGCATTCTGCACAGCTAGCATCTCTTTTTGATTGATGTGAAGATGCATTTGTTCCTTGGGCCACATGCCCTGAATACATTTTCCTGCCATGTGTGACCCCCAGCCATAGTCCGATGCATCCATTGTTATTGTTTGCCTGGCTGTGGGTAAGGTGAAAGGCTGTCCCTTGTTGTGGTGACAGGCCCGGGACCACCATTGAAACTCCTATTGTAGACAGGGAATTATAGTTACTATTGTTTCCAGGCTGTGGCAATGTTGAGTCCAAACACTTTTTAGATACCATTGTAGTTTCCTCATATGCAGTCTTGCATATGGAATTAGTAGAATGCAGGATGCCATGAAGCCCAGGGCCTGCAAAATTTTTCTTGCAGGGAGCTGGGTCTTTGTTGCCATCATTTGAAAGTAATGAGTCAGTTGCCTTTGTTTGTCTGGCGTGAGATAAGCCATCTGGGCAGTTGTATTTAAGCTTGCACCCAGGAATATTATCTCTTGAGATGGCACTAGTTTTGATTTCTTTTCGTTTACTGTGTACCCTAGGCAAATTAATAATCTTTTTACAAACGCCAGATGTTTTAGTAGAATGTCCTTGCTCTCTGCTTGAATAAGGCAGTCGTCCAAGTAGGGATATATTTAAATTCATCTTTGTCTGCAAAATGCAATTACTGGAGCCAGGCATTTTGTGAAGACCCTGGGTGCAGTAGATAAGCCAAAGGGCAGTGCAGAGAATTGGTAATGCATTGAGCCAGCTATGAATCTGAGGCATCTTCTGCAAGACTGTCTGATTGGGACATGCAGGTATGCCTCCTTGAGGTCCAAAGTAACTAGCCAAGCCTTCTTGCCCAGCATGGGTAGAAGTTGCTGCAGTGTTAACATTTTGAATTTTGGAACATCCAGGAAAGTATTTAGGATTGACAAGTCCAGTATTGGTCTCCAGGCTTTGTCCTTTCTGGGTACCAGGAAAAGTCTTGAGTAAAATCCTTGTCCCTGTTCTTGCTGTGGTACTCTGAATAGCTCCCATGTCCATGAGAGCAGCAATTTCCTTTTGTGCCTCTGCCCACTGGTTTTGTGACAGGTCCGGCATACCTTTTGATTTTGGAAAGGTGTGAAAGTGGAACCTGTAACCCTGAGAAACTATATTCAGTACCCATTTGTCCTGGGTGATTATGTGCCAATTTTGTGCGAAAAGTGCTAGCTTTCCCCCTAGGGGTGCTGCCAAAAGGTAAGTGCTTGGCCTTTGTAGAGGGAAGTCATTGGGACTGTGTCCTGTAAGGTTGTGATTTATCTTCTCCTCCTTTGGGGGCAGAAGCACCCCATTGTTTAGGTCTGTAGGAGCCTTGGGGCTGAGATCTGCCTCTTGGGCGTCTGTATCTGCCTCTTTGTGGCCTGCCTGACACCTGAAAGGACCAATTTTTTGAAGGCCAGTTTCTACTAAACCTAGGTGGTTGAACCTGTAAGAAATCCTTTACTGTCTGCATAGATTTTGCTTTATCCTCCATTTTCTTTAACACCTCTTCTGCCTTAACACCAAACAAAGTATCATGCTGTAGTGGAGCATCCAATAATTTTACTTTAACATGTTCAGGTAAACTTTGTTCTTTCAACCAAGCATGCCTTCGAATGACAGAGTCTGTAACTGCGGCTCTGCAAGAAGCCTCTAATGAATCAAAACCACACTGCAGAGTATGCTTTCCCACTTGTTCAGCTGCATGCAATAATTCCTGCATTTCCTTATTGTCAGGACTTTCTGAGTTTGTAAGCATTTTCTGTTTTAACAAAGACATGAGGTACTGTTGATATTTAAGCATGTGAAACTGGCAGTTTAAAGCCCTTACAGCTAAAGTAGCAGAAGTGTAAACGTTTTTCCCCATCTATCCAGAGCTCTAGAATCCCTATCAGAGAGGACAGGGTTTTTTGCAGTGGAAGCCTTAACCCTTTTGGGACCCTGAGAAATTGTTTCTGGGTCAGCAGCAGGGTTTTTATAAAGAAATTTATGAGAGTCAGCGACCCTGTAATACCTGTCTGGCTTGACTGGTGCAGGGGGTAAAGAATCAGGAGACAGACTGGATTCAGAGAAAACATCATCAACAATATCAAGCACAGGGGGGATAGCCAGGGGTCTGTGTAGAGGCAGTAAAAGAAAGTCTCTGAGCCTTTTCTTGGATTCTGAATAATCCTGGCTCTCCCAGTGGAAATGCTCCCTCATGGTGTGCAGAGTTTCCCCAAAAGAATAATCCTCAGATGGAGAGGCTGAAGGTATAGATTCTTCAGCATCAGAGTCCTCATAGCAAGGGAGAGAATAGCCCTG
>NC_056731.1:634531433-634550748 GCF_019279795.1 Protopterus annectens
CCGGGTAGAAGATTTATGAGAGGCTATCAAGATATCTCGGACCGAGTGAGATATTGAGGGAAGCCTGGCTAAGGTTGGAATCGGAGAAACCACGCTGTGAGGTTTAGAGAAAGCAGAGATTGGTGCAGCTGACCCGATTGGTGGGTTATCAGATCTGGTACTGGGTCCAGGTGCCAAGGCTGCTCCAAAAGGTAACGATGAAGAAATGGAAACCATATCTGTCGAGGCCAGTAAGGGGCAATGAGGATCATTGTCACTCTCAAGGCGATGGCTTTCTGAATTAGTTGAGATATCAGTGGAAAGTGGGGAAAGGCATATAGAAGTCCCTGGGGCCAATCATGGACTAGAGCATCTCTGGTGGGATGGCCTGGTAACGGGAAGAGAGTGAAGAAGTCGTGACACTTGCTGTTTTGGGGAGTAGCAAAAAGATTGCAGCAAGGCTGGCCCCATTTTAGGAATACTTCTTCTAGAACTGATTTCTTTAGAGACCACTCGTGGGGCATGAGAATTGCCCTGCTCAACTTGTCTGCAATAACGTTGGATTTCCCGGGAATGTGTGTTGCTATCAGAAAACGCTGAGAAGAGATCGCCCATTGCCAAAGTCTGAGTGCCTCTCGACATAAAGGGTATGATCTGGTTCCGCCTTGTTTGTTGATGTACCACACTACGGACATGTTGTCCGTCTGAATTGCAATAGTCCCAGTGGGAAGAGAGTCATGAAGGGCTTGCAACACTAAAAGCACTGCTCTCATCTCTAAGACGTTTATGTGCAAGTGGCACTCGAAAGGTTGCCACGTGCCTTGGACTGTCCTGCCCTGATAATGCCCCCCACCCGATCAGGGAGGCGTCTGTTGTCAACGTGGCGACTGGGGGGGGGGGGTCTTCCTCGGAGAAGTTGAGGTGATGTGATCCACCAAGACAGTTGATTCTTGCATGATTGAGTTATCAATATGGTATGGGACATCGGGAGCTGTTGTAAGGACCATTGAGTAAACAACATCCATTGGAGGATCCTCATGTGAAAGTGAGCTAAGGGAGAAGGGGAATAGCTGCTGCCATGAGTCCTAACACCTTCAAAACTAGTCTGGCTTTGACTTTGTTGCATTGTAAGAGAAGGGAAACTTGTTTTTGAATGTCTGACACTCTGCTCTGTGAGTCTGGCTGAAAGATTGAGTGTGTCTAAGGTGGCGCCTATAAAGGTAATAGATTGACAAGGCAACAAGGCAGATTTTTCGAAATTTATTGAAATGCCTTGAGCTTGGCAAGATTGGATGGTGAAGTCCCTGGATAGAAGAAGCTGATGTCTGGTGGTGGCGGTAAGGAGCCAGTCGTCTAAATATGGAAACACCTGGAATCATTGACGTCTCAAGTGAGCCGCGACCACTGCCATGCATTTGGTAAACACACGGGGGGCTGTAGTGAGACCAAAGGGAAGGGCCCTGAACTGGTAGTGATTGGCTCCCAGCCTGAAGCGGAGATATCTCCTGGAGCGTCTGTTCATCTTGATGTGGTAGTACGCGTCCTGAAGATCTATCAAACACATCCAATTGCCCTGACCCAAGAGGGGTAGAATGGACTGTAGCGTGACCATCCGGAATTTTGTTTTCCTGACATACTTGTTTAAGTAGCTGAGATCCAGTATGGGTCTCCAGTCCCCTGTTTTTTTTGGTACCAAAAAGAATTTGGAGTAGATTCCGGATCCTTGCTGGTCTGCTGGGACTGATTGGATAGCTCTTTTTGATAGCAGTTTTGACATTTCTAATGCTGCTTGTCCCCTTAGACTGGGTGGAACGTCTGGAAGGGATCTTTTGGGTTGGGATGGGACGTGAATAAAGGGAATTTTGTAACCCTCGGATATGATCGACTGTACCCATTTGTCTCAAGTAAGGAAAGCCAGGCATTTGGGTACAGGGATAACCTTCCCCCGACTGCCTCCGAAGGTGGACAGCCGGCCAGCCCCTCAGGGATGCTGAAAGGGTTTATTAGAGAACATTTCTCTGCTACCCTGGTTTTGCGGACCTCCTCTGCCTCTAGGGCGGCGTCTATTATTATTCCCCCCTCTGCCTCTAGAGGGGAATCGACCTTGTGCGTCAGATGAGTCTCCCTGGGATTGTTTACGGAACCACATCTTTCCTCCCCTCTGACCTTTGGGATAGGGTCTAGAAGGGGTAGAAAAACGGACTCCTAAGGCAGAGAGAGTCTTACCTTCTACCTCACACCTGGTCAATGTATCCTTCACCTGTGGACCAAACAAGGATGATCCATCAAAGGGAGAATTGGTGAAGGACGCCTTGAAAGGGTCCGCAAAGTTGCACAGCCACATCCAGGCGTGACGTCGTAAGGCAACACCTGTGCCTGCGGCTCTACTCGCCCCATCCGCAGCATATGAGACAAGCCGCATGGAGGAGTTAACGATGGAATTCAGGGTTGCCAACTGGGAGTTCATTCTGTCTTGGAACCCCTCAGCTGTAGGATCCTTTATCACTTCACCCATATCCTTGAGTAAATCTCTCTGGAGACGAGTGAAGTGGCATGAGAAGTTCAAAAAGGTCGCTGATGAGAACATCCGCTTGCCGTACCTGTCCATGGTCCTAGATTCCTTATTAGGAGGATGGACAGGAACCGAAAGATCGGCTAACTCCTTCTTAGTGGCCGCAGCCACCACCATGGCATCAACAGGGACACCTTTGGATAAAAAATCTTTATCTGTAGGGGCAGTAATAAATTTAGATGGCCTCCTCGGGGTGGGTTCCACTGAATCAGGAGCCGTCCAAGCCTTCCTTGCCACCACTTCCATCAGGGGGTCAAAGGGAGGGGACACCCAGGAGGTAGAAGGGCGAGAGCCAAATGCCTCAAGATACACTGACTCATCCTCCGAAGGGTTAAGGGCTGGCCAGTTCCCCCTCTGTTTCAGGATCTCAAGGATGTCAGCAAAGGAGACATCCTCAGAGGGGGATCGAGGGGAACCTTCAGATTCCTCTAAGTCAGTGTCAGAGGTGATAGACTCAGGGAGTCAATGTGCTTCCTCTTGCACTGCCTCTTCCTAGGGGATCTCCTACCGGGTCAGGAGAGGCCTCGGAAGAGGAGGAAATTCCCAATGGGGAAACTTGAGGAGTTGGCTCTCTGCGGTCTAATGCAAGGGGGTGGGTAGAAATCACCGCAGGCACTGTAGATGGAGGGGCTGACGGAGCCGACTGTGGGGCAGACCCTGGTTCTAGCACGCTCCGCATGACCTCGAAGGCACCCCCGTCAGGCAAGGCCAGAGGTCCACGCTCCGAAGAGACAAGGACCTCCCCCGGCACCGACAGAGACGGCTCCGAAGCCGATGTCGGAGCCGAACTCACCAGCGCCGAAGCCCCGAGAGGGAGAGTGGGGTCGGACAAGGGTCCGATGCCACTCGCCCCCACGGAGCCGACGAGGGAAGCTCGGCGCCGTGATCCCTCCAAGGAGGAGATTGGAGCAGACGACGGAGCCAAAAGGGAAGGTATCGGATCCGACGCACCGACAGTCATGGCTCCGACAAGCCCTGGCTCCGAACTCAAAGGAATCGGAGGAGGAATATATTGGGGAACGGAAATAGCCACTGACTGCTGAGTCGGGCTATACAGCATTTGGGCCAGTGCCTCAGACTCGAGAAGTCTACTCACTACCCTTTGCAAATCGTGGTCAGATAGCCTGGAAGACCGTGAGGAATGTGTTTTATGGCTCCGTTCAGAAAGAAGAGGGGATCCTGGCGCCAAGTGCACGGAGCCGATAGAGGGGGATCTAGATCTCTTCCTAGAATGTTGCTCCGATAAGAGTATCGGAGCCAACGGAGTTTTATCAACCTCGGCTCCAGCCGGAGCCGAGGTAACAGTATGAGGCTTGGAAACATCGGCTCCGGCCGGAGCCAATGTTGAAGCAGACTTTACCTTTCCAGAAGTCGACTCAGAAACCAGAGCCGACTGTTTGGAAGTTTTAGAAGGCTTCCCCGACACAGACTGAGTCGGGGGGCCTTCAGGCTTTAATAAGCCCCACAAGATTAATTTATTCTTGCGTTCCTGCAGGACTCTAGGGCTAAAACCATGGCAAACAGCACAAGAGTCCTGCAGGTGCAAAGGTCCCAGGCAATACACACGAAGTGTGACCGTCTGTCAGAGACATTTTCTGACAGCACGAGTCACACTTCTTGAAGCCTGAGACCTTTGATTCCTTGGACATAATAAAAGGTCCAAGAAAAACACACACACACACACACACACACACACACACACACACACACACACACACACACACACACACACACAGGCCTTAATTAAAAATAAAATACCAGTCACACAAGGGGACTAGAAGGGGCCTAAGGCCTAAAACTAAAGTGGTAAATAAAAGAAGGAATTAAGGGCAACAAAGTTGTCGAACCAGGAAAAGGGATATTTAAAACTAAAGGTTTTAGTGAAAAAAGAGTACTAGGGGTCTAAGATAGAAGATTTTAGAATTAAATCTTTGACTAACCTGCCTGAGCCGGTAGAAAAGCACCTCGTCAGCTAAGCGGCAAACGAGATCTGAGTAGTTACCGCCTAGCACTGTGGGATATAGGGGAGCCTCGAGCCGGTGGAATTAGCTCTCGAGCTTTAGTATTGGCCGAGTCAGAGCCGAGGATCGGCTCTGAACCCATCCAGCAAGAATGAAGGCGAGATAGACAACTTAACATTCAAGGCTTTATGTGCAGCACCCATGGCTGCAATTCTTAAAAAATCAAACTGTCTCAATACTGTTTACACTGCAAAAGGGCATGAGGCAAGGGGGGGGGGTCCACTCTCTTCAGCATTACTTCTGGCTATGGTTGTAACTAAGGAAAGGATTCTTTTGAGCTAGGATACAAGACAAGACTTGCCTAGACATAGTAAGGCCCTGTTAAGTTTAATACTGGCGGCTTCCAAAAAGCAATTACGACAAAATGGAAATCAAAGTCTAAACCAACTGTATTTGAAGTACTGAATATTGTAACAGAGATAAAAGAACTGGAAGTGGAATCTTCAGAAAACAGAAGGTGCAAATTACATAAAAATAAATGGAAATTGTGGGAACAATACAAGCAGAATAATGTTCAGAAGGAGGAGTGAAGTTCAAGAGAAGGCACAAATTAAGCAATTTATGTAATGTTGGATGGATGAGAGTTTATAAAAAAGAATATATGTGATGTATAATGTATGTAACTGGAAACACATTAATACAGTTTGTTTTCTTTTATATTAATGTGTGTTTGCTTATGTTAAAATTAACATTACTTCTGACTGAAAGAGTCCCTGAGCAAAATAGTTAAGGTACAGCAGTCTTTCAGGTTAGTTAATGTGTGAACCTGAAATCATTGTTCTGTTGTTTGCAGGCAACTCTCGAGTTTAACACATAACCCCTTAAAAGATGTGCCCATGGTAGGAATCATTCTGTGTTTCACCGTGATCTACAGACTTCATTTGGAGACATGGAAAAAAAAAGAAGTTATGTTCTTACCATAACATTCTATCTGTGTTGTCGATAGTCATTCATTCATGACAGATGGGTTTCGGTTCCATCCTCGGAACCGACTCGGCCGATATAACAAGCTCACGGCAGCCAGAAACTCTCAAGCTAAGGTTACCCTTAGTGCCCCTCTCCTCATCTCTTCAGATCGAGTTTGCCCATAAAAATAAGAAAGCGGAGGCTTTGTTTGAGCAAATGCCCTATCATGCAACCAGGACCAAATCTGAACCTCCAGGAGTCTTTGGAAGGGGTAGGAGGGTGGAATGTCATGAATGAATGAAGATCGACAACACAGATGGAATGTTATAGGTTCATAGGTAGGTACTAGGCTATTGGCCCTAGGGCCTATATAAGCCTAGCCAAAGGTACCCTAGCTTTCACCACCCAAGAAAATTATTTTCCTGTGCCACTGTTGAGCAGAGCCACAGAAGTGATCCCCGGGGTGAATTTCCTATCTCCCATCCAATCATCAAGATTTTTCTTGAAGAGTGCTAATGAGGAGCTTTGTTTGATATAGATAGGTAGTTTGTTCCAGAGTATGGGAAGTCTCTGGGACAGGAATCTATCCCTCCAGCATGTTCTGTTTATTGTGGTGACGAGGTTTAGGTCCCTAGAGCGTGTAGCTCGTAGGGATTGGGATTTCTTTAAGTGGAGTATGTCTAAAAGCTTTGGGTTTGACATAGCTTTGTGTGTTAGGCAGAGATCGCCTCTGAGTAGGCAATATGCAACGGAGTAAAGCTGCAGTTCTTTTGAGATGGTCTGCATAGGGCATCTCTTTGAGGCTGGTAATCCTCTTTGTGAGGTATTTCTGTGGCCTTTCCAGTTGTTGTAGATGTCTTGTGAGGTACATACCAAAAGGGGCGTTGTACTCTATAATGGGTCTAATGAGTGACGAGTAGTAAGAACATAACATCTTTATCTGATGTTGTCAGTCTTCATTCATTCATGATAGATGGGACAGAGTCCCTAGCTACTTTATGTCCTGGGAAGCCCTATGGAAGTATATTCCTGGGCACCATGGAGCCAAAGGATTCTCTCCCCCTGGAGACCATGTCCAATTTGTAATGAGTGATAATAAGGGTATGAGGGTTAGCCCAAGTAGCTAGCTGCTACGCAAGTGTCATCCATAGAAGCTCTCGAATGAAAGGCTATGGAAGTGGCAACTGATCTGGTTGAATGCACCTTGACTTTAATTGTTAAACACATTTTATTCTGTTGATAGGCAAAGGAAATGCAGTCTCTCAACCATTTTGCCAAAGTGACTTTAGAAACTGATTTACCTAACTTGGCCCCTGAAAAAGACAGGAACAATTGGTCTGATTTCCTGAATGAATTAGTCCTGTTTAAGTAAAAACGCAATTGTCTATGTACATCCAATAAATGGAAAGAATATTCTCCTTTGATAGAAAAATTTGGGAAGAAAACTGGCAGGTCAGTGGATTGATTAATATTGAAATCGGACACAACCTTGGGTTGAAAGGAGGAGTTAGTCCGAACAGATACTCTCTCTTTGTGAAAAACTATATAAGGGCACTTTACACACAAGGCCTGTAATTCTGATATTCTCCTGGCTGAACTGATGGCTACCAGGAATAAAGTCTTCCAAGACAAAAATTTTATATCACAAGTGGCATTTGGTTCAAAGAGTTGACGAGTCAAGGTTTGTAGGACTAGCGTCAAGTTCCAAGGTTCAATAGGCTTTTTAAAGGGTGGTTTTAAATGTATGTCTCCTTTTAAGAAAGTTTTGCAGAGACAAGATATTAAAGAGAAATCTTTGAAACCATTATGGAAATTTGAAACAGCTGCTAAATGGACTCTAATAGTAAAAGATGAAGCTCCTGAATGGAGTAAGGTTGATAAGTACTCCAGCAATGTATTAATCGGAGCTGAAAAGGGGTCAAGTTCTTTTTCTCGAGACCACAACACAAATCTGTTCTACTTACAATAATACATTTTCCTGGTGGACGGTTTATGGGAAGCTAGAAGTATTTTTTGTACAGGGGAAGACATATAATTTTGCATGGCAATTACTGGAAGTGGAGGTACCAAGCTGTCAGCTTGAGACTCAATAGGTTTGGATAGACCAACCCCTGTGGATGTGACAGCAATTTTGAGTCAGGTCCAGAGTCCACGGGCAGTGAACTAGGTGAGGCCAAAGGAACAGAAACCAGACTTGGCGGGGCCAACAGCGTGCAATGAGGATTACTTTGCTTCTCAACTGATGGGCTTTCTTTAGAAATAGTGGAATTAGAGGGAAGGCATAAAGCAGTCCTGGGGGCCAATCATGTACAACAGCGTCCCTCGGGGACTCTCCTTGTGGGGGGATTAGGGCAAAGTAGCTGCTGCATTTGTGGTTGATGGGAGATGCAAACAGATCACAGCAAGGCTGACCCCAGTGATGGAAAATCTCTTATGCTACCTTGGGACTGAGACACCACTCGTGAGGCAGGAGAATGCACCTGCTCAGTTTGTCCGCAATCGCACTGGAATTCCGGGAATGTGCATTTCTACTAGAAAGGAGGCTTTTGCCCACTGCCACACTCTCATGGCTTCCCAACATAACGGGTAGGATCTAGCCCCCCCCCCCCCATTTGTTGATATACCAGACGACAGACATATTGTCTGAATGGATAGCAACTGTCCCCGACAGGAGGGCAGACTGGAATGCTTGAAACACCAGAAGTTGTCTTTCCCTGAAAATGCCCCCCACCCCATCAGAGATGAGTTCGTAGTCACGAAGGCCTTGGGCTGAGGGGGTGAGAAAGGACGACTCCATAACTCCTTTTCTGACTTCATCACCAATTCAGATCCTGCTTGCAACAGTTTATGTGGATTGGGTGGGTCATAGGAATTGTTAACAGGGACCATTGTGATGCTAGGAACTATTGTTGTAGCCTCATATGGAGTCTGGCGAGGGGGACTATGGTGATTGTTGTTGCCATTGACCCTAGCAGTTGAAGGACTAAACACGTTGGGACCTTGTCCTGAGAGAGTATCATCTGGAGCTGAGATCTTAGCCTCTGCAGTCTGTGATGAGGAAGAGTGACAAGATAGGACCTTGTGTTGAATGTTGCTCCTATAAGTTCTAGGCTTTGAGAAGGCAATAGTTTCGACTTCTCTTTGTTCACTGAAATACCTAAGAACTGTGCCAGCTGTGGGGTGTAGTGCAAGACGAGAAGTAGTAGATGCTTGGTGGGGGCGGTAAGGAGCCAATCGTCTAAATATGGAAAAGTACAGTTTTGTACCTACCATAAATGTAGATGTTCGAAGATCCACATTGCTGCAGTCCTTACACTTGGGTAGTCGCCTGTGTCCTCGGGCCCGAATATCATATCCTCAGTCTTTTCTTGCCCCAGATGTCAGAAGACCCTAAAAAGAAAGGTCAAAACCAAAAGACAGCAAAACAACCAACCACCCTTGCACTAATCATATGTACAATATATACAATATCCACAATATTCACAACCCAAACCACACAACTCCATCTACATTTATGGTAGGTACAAAACTGTACTATGTTCTTCATCTCACATTGCTGCAGTCCTAGAATCCCAAAGCAGAGGTAAGGGAGGATGGCAAAACTATAAAGCAGTGGAGCCAAAATGCCCTGTAAAATTGCAGTGGCAAAACCAGCCCTAGATTTAGAGTAAAGTGGAAGGTGGTAATGCACTGAACTCCAAGTAGCTGCCTCCAAAATATCTTAAAAAAGCTGTAGAAGTGGC
The DNA here is from genome assembly GCF_019279795.1 of Protopterus annectens. Classification (NCBI taxonomy): domain Eukaryota; kingdom Metazoa; phylum Chordata; order Ceratodontiformes; family Protopteridae; genus Protopterus; species Protopterus annectens. The sequence continues at coordinate 634,540,655 of NC_056731.1, forward strand.
AGTAGCCTTAGTGGAATGAGGCCTAATCCCAGCTGGAATCTCCTTACCATGATGGGAATAACAGAAAGCAATACAAAACCCAATCCACTTAGAAATAGTTTGTTTTGACACAGCTTGCCCTGAGAACCCAAAAAAAAAATGAAACAAACTGGTGAGACTGCCTGAACCCTTTCGTTCTGCTCAAATAATATCGCAACTGCCTGTGTATATCCAAAGTGTGCAAAATCGGGTTTGCATAAAAGTAGGCAAATGAATAGTTTGGTTTAAAGCCACACTAGAAACCACTTTAGGCATAAAGGAAGGATTAGTACTGATAAAGATACCCTTATGGAAAATTAAGAAAGGCTCAACCGCCATAAGGGCCTGTAATTCTTGAGATCCCAAGCAGGAGTAGGAGCTCTCACGGGGGGGGTCTATATATTCTGCCCCTAAGGAATTGCTTAAACAAAGGATGAGAAAACAATGGTGGGTCACAGTCATAGTGAGCAGAAATTGCTGCAGCATGAACCTTAATAGAAGAGAAGGACAAACCTTTGTCCAGTACTCAGTAAGATTTGAAGCCAAGCACTTAAATTAGGCTTAGAAACATCAAATTCCTTTGCTGTACTCCAAAATAAAAATCTCTTCCATTTATCTCAAAATAACATTCAAAACTTGCTGTGGAAGCTGAGACCCTCCAGGGTTTAAAACAGAATATGCCAGGCTGTTAGGTGAAGAGATTGAAGTTTGACATTGAGTAAATGACTGTTCTCCTGAGACAGCAAAGGCCATGTCAGTAATGGGTACCAGTGCTGTTAGGCGAGGCCAATCTGGAGCTAAATCATCTTCTTTGGCTTGTCCTGTCTGGAGTTCAGAGAGCCTTTGGGAGGAGAGGCAGAGGTGGAAAGGCATACACATGAAGATTGCTCCAATTGAATGAAAGAGCATCCACTTTCCAAGCTGTGGGATGAAACCTTTTTGTGCAAAACTTTGGCAGCTGGTAGTTTAGTGGAGAAGCGAACAGATCTATGTCTGGAGTTCCCATAACACTGTCAATTTCTGAAAATACATGAGGATCAATTTAGATCCATAATTTGTCTGCTCAACACATCTGCTAAGGAGTTCTGTGCAACCTTGCCTGAAGATTTAGCTGTAAACTGAGAGCAGTCTCCCACAAAATCATTGCTTGTCTGCATAGAGGATAAGAATGTGTTCCCCTTGCTTGTTGATGTACCACATGACAGTTGTGTTGTCTGTTAGAACCAACACCTGCCCTGGAAGAAGTAAATCCTTGAAAGCTATTAATGCAAATTGGACTGCTAACATCTCCTTCAAGTTGATATGTAGATGTTGAAGTCTTCTTGTACCCACTTTCCATTTAGATGAGCTCCCCAAGCTTTGTCTGAGGCATCTGTCGTTAGAATCTGGCCTTGTTTAGGTGACATTCCTGAGCCCACCACAAAAATTCCTTTTGAATGCAAGGTATTATCTGAATGACAGTGTCCATATCCTGGCAGTGCTGTGTCCATACATTTTTGAGATACCATTGTAGCTTCCTCATATGCAGTTTGGCATTGGGAAGCACCAGAATACAAGATGCCATGAACCCCAAGGCTTGAAGGACTGTCTTTGCAGAAAGCCTGGACTGATGAGACAATTGATGGAAGTAAAGAGAAAGATTCTTTTGTTTGTCCGTCAAAAGGCCATCTGGGATGCTGTATTTGATCTCACACCCAGAAAGCACATGTCCTGAGAGGGTACTAGACTGGACTTTTATTTTTGTTCACAGAATACCCAGCATCTTAGCACTGCTATCACATATTGTAATGATGAAGAAATTATTTCTTTCCTTGGGCAGAATCAGGGCATCAGCCAAAATATAAGGATAGATCTGTATTCCTCTTAGCCTGAAGAAAGCTATCACTAGAGAACTGATAATGATACTTCCTGCAACTTAGCCTGATAGGAACATGAAGGTAAGCCTCCTTGAATCCAGAGTCACCATCCAGTGATCTTGCCCAGCAGAGGTAAAAGCTGTTGTAGCGTCAACATTTTTTGACTTGGGAAATGTCAGATAAGTGTTGAGGATAAATAAAAAAAAATTGGTCTCCGCGTGTTCCCCTTCTTTGGTACTAGGAACACTATTTGGAGCAGCAGAGAAATTTGTTTGTGAGCCTCTAGTCTTTGCTGAGAGGGAGGTCTCCGGCATGCCCTTGAAAGGAGGCAAGGTATGGAAATAAAACTTGTAACCTTGGTGTATGATATCCAATACCCATCTGTCTGGGGTAATCAAACTCCAATTTTTCCTGAGAGTGCCAACCTTCCTCCCAAAGGTGCTGCCAGGCAAGAAGGATCCCTGTTCTAGGTCTGAAGGAGCTCTGAGCTCTGAAAATCTTCAACAGCCTGCATAGACTTAGCCTTGTCTTCCATTTTCTTTAAAACTGACTCCACAGGTGAACCAAACAACACATCAGACTGTAAAGGAGCATCCAAAATCCTTGTCTTAACATGGTCAGACAAATTGCCTGTACAGCATCAAAACCACATTGTAAAGAATGCTTACCCACCTGTTCAGAGACATCTACCAAATCTTGTAATTCTTTACACTCAATGCCTCATCTACCTTAGACTTCATTTGAGAAGAAGATAGTTTTGATATTTCAACATGTGAAACTGGCAATTCAAAGCCCTCATAGCTAAGGTGGAAGAAGTATAGACTTTCTTTCCCCATCTATCCAAAGCTCTGGCCTCTTTATCTGGAGGAACGGATTTTTAACAACAGAGGCCTTGACACCCTTAGGTCCCTGACTAACAGTTTCTGGGTCAAGATATTTATGAGCCTCAGGCACCCTGTAATATCTATCCGGTTTAACAGGAGCAGGAGGCAAAGAATCAGGATTAAGTGAAGCCTCTGCAAACACATCTTCCACAACATCCAGAACAGCTGGTATTTTCCTGGAATCAGAGATGTCCTGACCTTCCACTTAAAAATGTTCCCTCATGGAATGAAGAGTCTCTGAAAAAAAAAATCCTGGGGAGGGAGAAAGAGGAGTCAATCATCTGCATCCAGAAGAGAAATAGGAGAGTACTCCTGCAAGTCTTCAGCAGTCAAGATGAAACATCCAATCCTGCCTCAAAACTCCCCAACTCTGGTTCCAAAGAACCTCTAATCAAAGTAATTAAATCTTCCCATTTTAAGCATGTGCTTCTTGGGCACAGATCCTGTTGAACTAGGAGTGACACCAACAGAAGCTAAACCTGGCCTGCCTCTGGGAGAAGCCCTGGAAACAGAAGAGAGGGCCTAACCACCCCTAGAAGAAGAGGGAGGAGTATAGTAACCCCCTTCCCTTCTGCCTGCCTGGCCTGCCCTGAGGCCACATCCTGCACATTATCAAAGTCTCCCCTGGGACTTGCTCAGGCCCCAAACAAGGAATACACAAGGATAATCCCTATCCGCATATCTGCTTCCCACAAGAAATACAGTTATTCACTTTTTTTGACATCCAGTAAACCACTGAGGCAAGAAAAACTAAAATATTGTAAGGACTGCAGCAATGCGAGATGAAGAACATCACCGGAATCCTTGCAGTCTCAAGTGAGCTTTTACTATTGCCATACATATGGTGAACACTCTAGGGGCTGTGGAGAGACCAAAGGGCAACGTTCGGAATTGGTAATGACTGGCTCTCAGCCGGAAGCAGAGATATCTCCTAAAGCGTTTGTCCACTTTTATGTGGCAATACGCATCCTGGAGATCTATCCAGCACATCCAATCATCTTTTTCCAGAAATGGGAGGATAGACTGAACCGTGACCATCTGGAATTTGGTCTGTTTGACAAACTTGTTTAGGATGCTTAGGTCTAAACTTGGCCTCCAGTCCCCTGTCTTTTTTTGCACTAAAAAGAACCTTGAGTAAAATCTGGATTCTACTTGGTCTGGTGGAACTGTTTGAATGACTCTTTTTTTGAGCAGCTGTTGAATTTCTTGTGCTGCTGCATCCCTCTGACTGGGTGGAACATTGGGGAATTCACCTTTGCAGCCTCGAATAAAGATCAATGGGAATGTGGTAACCTCTGGTAATTATCGTCTCCACCCAGGAATCTGATGATGAATGCCAGGCTAAGTGGTGCAAAGAGAATCGTCCCCTGACTGCTTCCAGAGGCAAGCAATCGGGCCAGTCTTCAGGACTGCTGCTAGGGCTGCCCGAAAAAGGAATCTCTGAAGTCCTGGTTATGCGAGCCTCCTCTACCATGGGGGGGTCTTCCTGATGAGTTTCCTCCTCTGCCCCGGGGGGAAACTCAACGTGTCATGGAAAGGTGCCTGGGATTTCCTGAACCACATCTTTCCACTTCTCTGACTCCTGGTGTAGGATCATTGGAGAGTGGAAAAATGTACGCCCACAGCAAACAGGGTCTTGCCATCCTTTTCACACCTGGCTAACATGTCTAACTTTTGGACCAAATAGAGAGGAAGCATTAACAGAAACATCGACTAAGGATGACTTGAAGGGGTCCGCAAAGTCGCACAAGCACATCCGGGTGTGATGTCTCAAGACAATGCCTGAACTCACTGCTCTGGCCGCCCCTTCGGTTGTATGTGCAATCAACCACATGGACGAATTAGATGTTGACTCCAGGGTGGCAAGCTGGGAGGCAACTTTGTCACATACCTCAGACACTGCTCCTGCTAAGGTTCCTGAAAGTTCTGTGATCAGGCCCCTTTGAAGATGGGTAAAATGTACCAAATAATTCAACGTCCGTAAGGCAAAGGTAGTTGAAGCATAAACCCGCTTCCCTAATCTCTCCAATGTCTGAGACTCTCTGTTTGGTGGATGGACAGCAGGACTCTCCTCTGCGAGTTCTTTCTTTGTGGTTACATCTACTGCCAAGCCTTTGGACCAGTGGGGGGTGATTCTCTGGGAGGGGGTACTTTTGTCTGGTCTCCAGCGGATTGGCTCAAATGTGTCAAGAGCCTTCCAAGTGTGCTGCACAATGAGCTTGACCAACTCATCTGCAGGCGGCGTCACCCAGGAAGTAGAGGGTTTGGCATGGAAAGCTTGCAAGAATACAAATTCCTCTGAGGAAGGGTTGGTGGGCTTCCAATCACCCCTCTGTTTCAATATCTCTAGTATGTCTCCAAAGGAGACATCTTCAGAGGGTGAGTGTGGGGACCGTTCCCCCTCATCGTAATCCATATTTTCAGCGAGAGATTCCTCAGGTGAAATCAACGTGCTTCCTCTTGCAAGATATCTTATAGGGTGGCTCATCAGGGGGAAGATCTAAAGAGGACTCCGAAGAGAGTGTACCTTGTAGTAGGGTATCTTGCTACTCCCATGCCCGTTGCCCCAGTGTAGTGGACTGTGGCAGCTGTGATCCAGAGGACATATATGACATTCTGGCACTGAAGGAGCCAAATGTGAACCTGCTGAGGCTAGTGCCCTCTCCACAACCTGGAAGGCAGACCCGCCTGAAGAGGGATGGGAGCCCGAAACCAAGAAAGACAACCGGGGAACCAGGGTCACACCCCACTCCAACGAGCCTACCTCCAGGGAAGGAGCTGTGAGAGGACTCAGAGCTGTTAAAGCAATGGGAACTGCACTCAACACCGTAGAAAAAAAATTGGTGCCGTATTAGGGATCATGGTGCCAACAGACCAGTCACAGACTTGAGGGTGAGTTGGCTCCGACTGAGCCATGGTCCACATGATAGGTTCCGGAACCATGTTAAGATCCACCAATGGAACCAGAAAAGCTAGCACCAGGAGGGGCATTGGCATTGAGGTCTCCAAGACCTGTTTGGGGTTGAAGAAGGAAGTTAGGTCGGAGTCTGTGGAGAAAAACTCTCAGCTCCAGGTGGGAAGTAAGGTCCTGGATGGGGTTGGGATGCCTCTGGCTGCTAGCAGCTGATCCACAAGTCTCACTACATCAAGCTCCGAGAGACTCTTGGTGGAATGAGTGGACATCCACGAAGGAGATTCTGGCCGGTCAAGAAATGGACTAAGCTGCTGTCCAACAAAGGGGTCAATGGACGGGGAGTATTGGGTCCTGGCTAGTGTCTCGACCTTCTGCACTGTGGTTTGATGACCAGAAAGTTGTGATGGGGGGTGACCAATTTTAAGGGAGAAGCTATTGCTGGTGCTGAGAGGGTCTGTGGTATCCTGGAAGGGGTCAGTACCATGGCAATTATTGTAGTCAGTTCTGTAGATGAAGACAGCACCGTGGAGGGAGTTTTAGGCTCTGGTGCCGAAACAGTTGTCGGTATCAGTTTGGCATGTTTAGTCTTCAGTATCAGTATGAACCTAAGTTTTAGAAGTTTTCAATTCCTGTGACTGAGGAGACGTTGGGAACAAATGATTCCTCTTCTTTGTCTCTTTCTTAGGAGGGGCTGATACCTCCACCTCAGATAAAGCCTCCGAGAAAGGGGTTTTTAACAGACCCTTTAAAATTAACTTATTTTTACACTCTGCTAAGGTGTGGGCACTAAAGCCCTTACAGAGCTCGCATGGAGGTTGAACTTGCAAGTGTGCTACTCCTAAACAGTATATGCAGGAGAGATGCCCATCGGAATTTAGCATCTTCCTGCCACATTTGTCTCACTGTTTAAAGACAGTCATACCTTTTTTGTCAGCCATTGAAAACAAATATAATAAAAAGAAATTCTGTCAAGCGATCAAGACACACATGTACACACAGAAAGAAAAGGTTTAATACCAACAATGGTAATAAAGGTATACCCAAGAGGGTAAAGGGAAGTAAGGGAAATATACCAACAATGGCACTGAGATTACCAAGAGGTAAGAGAAGGGAGGGGCCTGTACCAACAATGGTATGAATCAGTACCAACAACATAATTAGAAAAAGGAATATATATATATAATAAATATGTAAAAAACTACACAATAAAGAGATTTTAGAGGAACAGAAGCAAAAAACTGAACGATTTTGTGAAAAATATAACACTTGGCTTCACAGCAGGCCTGACGCGTCTTGAATCTCTAAGCGGCAAACAAGATCTGAAGAGATGAGGAGAGGGGCACTATGGGTAACCTTAGCTCGAGAGTTTCTGGCTGTCGCGAGCTTGTTATATCGGCTGAGTCAGTTCCGAGGATGGAACCAAAATCCATCTGTCATAAATGAATGAAGACTGACAACATCAGATCAAATGTTTTCCCCATGAATGCTGCATCAGAGGTACTCAAGGCTTCTAATCCATCTATCCTGTTTGTATGGAGCATTTCAAGCCCAAAATGTTCAGGAATTTATCTACATCCAAAGCTTATCCCCATGATCAATTTAAACAGATACACTGACAGTGGAAATTAAATACCTGAAAACAGAAATTTCCTTTGTGAAGGATTTATTTGAATGGCAGCACAGTGGCACAACGGGTAGCATGTCGCCTCACAGCATAGGGAATCATGCATGTGTGTGGTGTGGAAGAACAACTGCAGCAGTGCTAGCCACCGGGTGTAGATAGACTGGTTCTAGATGATTACCACTGATGAAGTGACACCGCAACCCTGTGTGCAAAAAACGAACTGGGAAAAGCAGATATTAATGGATGAATAGAGAATGCATGCCACTGTAAAAACCTGATGACTTGGACTAGAAATGTACTAAAATTTAGCATTCTGAAGTTGCTGGCAATAATGGTATACCTCGCAGAGGATATTGCTGCTGTGGAACAGACTCCTCATCGACATAAAACAAAGTTCACCCCTGTCAATTTTCAAGTGCAACTTAGATCTATGGATGGTAAACATAAAATTTACTCCAGGACCGCCTCTTGCACTACTAATGTACACAGGCAGTGCCTAAATGCTTTATCCCGTACATGGGTTCCCCCAAATTATCTATGGTATGATCAAATTTATTCTCATTAAGGGTAATACATAATTATCCACCTTGGAATAGGCAAGTCCACTCTATAATAATAATAATAATAATAATAATAATAAAATGGGATAGGTTATTTTGAGCACAAAAAGGGAAAATGACTAGTCTTAAAATGGCCTGCAAGGTCAGCTAGCCTAGTACTTATTTATGAACCTATGAATAATGAATCTGTCTCAACATACCAGGTACAGAAACAAAATAATGAACTCTGGTAAATGAGGCCTTGAATGATGCCTGGCTTGTAAAGACCTGCTTTGTTACTCGTTTCCAGCTTCTGCTCGTATTCAAATGAAAGACCCTTTTGCCAATTCCCGAGTTAGCTTGTCTGTACAGTAGGCAAACTTCTCACAAATAAGGGCTTCAGGCTTCACCCACTTCTATGATAAATGGCTAGGTTGAAATTCTTTACTTTGGGCACTCCTGGACAGTCTAACAATTTCCCAGGCAGCAGAAGTAATGTGTATCCTGGTCCTGGATTGTGCTCGGATTACTGCAAGCACATTTAGAAAGTGTTCTTTAAATGCAAGAACTCTCATATGAAGTATACTGGTACTGAAATCTGAAATGCACAATGGGCAAAATAGTTTGGGATTGGGCAATGCCTTCTACCCTGACATGGTGACACCAGTGCATGCTCCAGACAATGAAAGAAACATGCTTTGAGGCAGCTCTCATAAGCAAAATCCAAGCTGTTATCCAGTGCAGAAGGCCCCTTGAAGGAAGATTGTGGGGTTCCTTTTATTTTTTCTTCAAAATGATATTCAGATATTTCTGAGATAGAATAAGGAAACAAGGGCCATGTGAGTATCTCTTATGAACCTGAAGGTTTCTTCAAAGAAGGGATTCTTGGCGAGAGCTGGGAAGTTAAGGAGACTCGTTATTTCACCCATTATTTCTGTGTACATTTAAACACAGGGACCTCTGTGCCCTTTGATTCAACAACACCTGAAGAGTCACAAGGGTAAGACTAAGGTTTCAACTGGGTTCAGGCGCCTAGGTAGTGAGACACTTCCTGTGGTACATTTGACTAGGAACACATGGCTGAAGTGACATTCAGCTGCAGAGAAATATGGCTGTTTACAAATTCCCTGTGGGCAAAGAGAAGAATGTGTTGCCAGGCCCATAACTTAAATAGCCAAACGCACAGGAGGAAAACAATGTCCATGGTTCCCAAGGGAACATGAGACAGCAGGCAATATAGCAGCCATCAGCAGCAGGCTGGCCAGAGGGCATGTCAGTGGCAGTAAAACTGCAGTGCACAATGGGCAGTGCCTTTATAACTGGTGTGTGTGGAGCACTACCCCATTCACAGTGTCTAGGGAACATTACCTAAAATGCATACTGGAGCATAAATGCGACTACAGTAGCCTGCAGGATTTCCTCCATGTTGGAGCACACGTCTACATGTTGTAATTACATAAGCATGTACTATACACTGAGCACAACACTCATTACTTCTTCTGCCACCATGCATTTGGTTATTAAAGCTGTGAGCATATGTGCTTCTCTTTGCCCACAGGGAATTTGCAAATAGCCATATTTCTCAGCAGCTGAATGCTACTTTAGCCATGTGTCCCCCGCCAAACGTACCACAGGGAAATGTCTTGCTGCCTAGGTGCCTGAACCCATTTCAACTAGCTAGTGCTTGAACAGCAGGCCTTGCAACTCTCCCATACAGGGGAAGGGAGAGGCAGCACAGGCAACATGGGTAAAGAACACTGACAGCAATTCTAGACATACATATGGTGAGGGAAAGTACATGCCATGGGCAGCTTAAGCTTTGTAGTACAAGACTGTACTGGGCCTAGTGCTAGTATTAAAATATGCTGACATAAGGTGCTGTCTCATATGCACTCATCCATCCTCTACTACTCACTAAACACACTCTCAATGAGGATGTATAAAGCCTAATACCTAATCCTGAGCATATCTAAACAATCCTACCTTGGTTTGTGATTTACTGTGGAGTTGACTGGTAACAGATGTTTTATTTGAATGTATATTTGTTTTTTTATCATTTTTTCATTGTTTGCAAGTAGGAAGGGATAGCTTGTTAAGATTTACTCAGATTCATATTTTGTTGTTTTACCTTTAATTTCACTGTTGGTTGTTAGAAAGGGATAGGTTTTAGACAGGCAAGCTCTAGCCACCTCAAGGGGCCCAGACAGTTATAAATTCACACAGCCTGCAGACAGGAAAATTCTGAGCAAAATAATTTTC